>NC_061117.1:82044574-82112523 GCF_002878395.1 Capsicum annuum | reverse complement strand
TCGGGCATTTTGATAATGATGTCAAATATTGTCTTTTTGTTGTTGAATTTGTTTCATGCACTTAATATAAATGTGATATCCGATTGTGCGCATTTCTCTTATCGCCTTTGTATATACATGTCCAATAAACTCGAACGGTTTTCTTCAAAAATTGGTTCTTTCCTAAGGAGCAAAATTTTATCTTCTCTTTATTTTGATCTTTTGTTTTTATTTTAGTTTAGTTTCTTTGTTCAACCGAGTTATAATTAACCCATGATGGATGACAAGGAGACATATTTAGGTGAAGTATCTAGTCGTTTTGGTTAACTAGGAAGAAGAAAAATTCAAAAATACTTTCAAAATGTCATTGGAAAGGAATATTTTTTTTTTGAGAAAAACTAGAAATATAGTTGTAAGATCAAGGATGTTTTGAGATTTCTTTTGAGTGAGACCATTAAACTCAATTTTGGCTCTCTCTTTAGCAGGATGAGTCTTTGACTCAGAGTAACTTATGAATCTCAAATTGCTCAAATGGGTTGGGAGACTAACTTTTTGCTCTATGAGCACGATGCCATGTATGGTGAGATTTTTAAATAATTCTCGTACATATGTGTAGTCTAGAACTTGCCTCGAGTGTATTCAAAGCAAAATTCTAGGCAAGCTTGGTTTGGAGGATGACCCGAGGCAATTTTTGATCCGTCACACAGCCAAATTTCCATATTAACATTGTTACCTAGTTAACTCAGTTGAGGCTTTTTGTCCATCTTTCTTTCTTATTGTAACGATAGCCATGCTAAAACACCTAAACCCTTTTGGAATCTATCTTTTGGCACTTAACATTCTTTGATGCATTGCATGATTCTAAATAATGGATTATAGGCCAAATCCTATGTTTGGGGGGTTTGTGTATTTTGAAGAAGATGATCAAAGAAATTACAAGAAAGGTGTATGTAAGGTTGTCAACACATGCACATAAAAGACAAAAGATGTGCTTGATGATAAAGTTGAATAGCCTAGCCCATAGTACTTGATTTTTTTTTGGATGAGAAAGGGGCTAAGAAGGGTTTATAGGTAGAAAATCTCTTAAAAAAGGGAAGAAAGAAAATAGTGGCTTTGAATTGTTTGCTAAATGTTAAACAAAAAGTTAGGAAATATGGGAAATGATTTGAAAAAGAAGAAGGTGGGTGGTTTAAAAATTTTGGGGGTACAAAGGATTGAGCGATTGCATTGAAGGAGGTCTTTTAGTCACTTGATCCATTTATATTTCTTCCCGAACCTTAAACCTCCATCTTGACCTACAAGACCTTGGTGATTCCAAACTAAGTCTACATTAGTGGCGAAAAACACAAAGGGAAAGCCTATGGTTCTATTCGATGTACTTATATTTCTTTGTGAGAGTGAGTGTGAAATCTTTCTTTATTTGAGATCCTTTAAGAATTGAAATGTCTTTTGTGGGTGGAGAAAACTCTTTCATATGAGCGGCATTAGTACTTTTGGGTAAAGGGTAAAGTCTTACTATCGGTTTGGGTAAATGAGTGAAGTAAGTTGCATTATGAGGATTGAGAAAATCATTGATGATTTTGTGTATTATCTTAAGATGCTTTGTGATTTGGAAAGTTCATTTTATACGAACTTGCATCCTTTTTTCATAATTATGTGCTTATTGAAAATTTTTTGGTTTACTTGTTGCCATGACATGTTTGGAAACTGTTTGTAGAGCTTTTTTAGCTTATTCCTTTAGTGTAACTTTCTTTTGGGTGGATTTGAGTTAAATACCCTATCTCATTGAATTATTCTTGGTTTCTTGAGGACAAGTAATAGTTTAAGTTTAGGGGGTTAATAAGTTGTCAATTTGATGACTTGCTAGCACCTTTTAAGCCTAAATTATGATGCTTTTCCATTGATTTGATGGTAATCTCTTACTTAATGCTCATTTATGTAGGTAAAAGTAAAAAGGAAAGATGGGAAACTAATTCAAGTCAACAAGAGTCCAAATGTGAAGGAAAAGAGTCATCCGTTTTGCATCCGCTTTGGAGCGCTATCCATCTTCTCTCTATCTGTTCTCCATCCGCTTTGAATCCACCCGAGCAGATCAAGAGAAAGGTGGTAATTTTGTATTTTTCATCTTAGCTTCCATCTTTTAATCTTAACACCTATCTTTTTATCCTAGAATAATATTGTACTAGTCTTGAGCGAAAAATATATGTGAATGATTCCCAAAGAAGAATTAGTGATTTTCTATTGGAGATTTGTTTAAACTCCAAGTTTGGAGCTACATTCTCTTTATTTCTCATGGATGAATTCAATGATAACTTTGGTATTTTTTACCCTTTTTATCTATGAGTAGCTAATTCTAAATCTTGGGATTATTCTTGCTTAGGTTGTGGTAGTGCATGGGTGTTAGCTAATATTCTTCTAATTAGTTATTTGTGATGGGTGTTGCATTTATTCAATGATTTAACTAAGAATTGGGGGTTGCAAACCCCAACCACCCTTGAACCCATGTCATCTTTGCAAGAGGGGACATGGGTGCGGAATAAATGCAACCAATAAGTTGATTCATTTTATTTAATGACATCTCTTAGACATAAGGATGTCAATTGAGGCAATACATATGGGAAATAGTCACACTTGTGAGGTGTTCAAAAGAACCCATTTATGAAATTTGGTTTTATAATTGAAAGATTGACATCAACTCATAGACATCTAGCCTACCTAAGACCTTTAGCTAAAAGTTGGATAAATTTTCAAGCACCCATGCATGAACCCACTCCTAGAATTGCATAACCCCAAAGCTTATTCTCAATTGAATTCACTCTTAGCAACTTTCAACATCAAGATAGTGCTCTAAAATTGAAGTAATTGTCACTATAAGTGTATTCAAACTAATTCCCCCATTTTACATTTTTATTTGTTTTATTCACATTACGGGTCATCTTTTAGTAGACTATCAATAGTCTTGAGTTTTGAATTTCATGCTTCACTCCTTGTGGATTCGAACCCAACCTAAGTTGGGTTATTGAATTTACAACGATCGCTTAAACCCATTCAAGAGTGTAATTTGAGCATAATAAAAAATTGGAGGTTCTAATCCTGAGATACTTGCCTAGAATTTCACTTTGATTATACTTGAGGTAAGTTCTAGACTACACATATGTACAAGAATTATTCAAAAATTTCCCCACACATAGCATCGTACTCATAGAGCAAAATGTTAGTCTCCCAACCAATTTGAGAAATTTGAGCTTCATAAGTTACTTAGATTCAAAGAATCATGCTTGTAAAGAGAGAGCCAAAAATTGAGTTTAATGGTCTCACTCAAAAGAAAGTTCAAAACAACCTTGATCTTACAACTATATTTTCATTTATTCTCAAAAATATTTCATTCCTTTCCAATGACATTTTGAAAGTATTTTCGAATTTTTGCTTCTTCCTAGTTAAACAAAATGACTAGACACTTCACCTAAGAATGTCGCCTTGTCATCCATCATTGGTGAATTATCACTCGGTCTGACAAAGAAGCTAAACTTAAATACAAACAAAAGATCCAAAGAAAGAGGTAAATTTTGCTCCTTAGGAAAGAATCGAGTTTCGAAGACAACCCTTGGAGTTTATTGGACACGTATATACAAAGGCGACAAGAGAAATGCATACAATGAGATATCACATTTATATTAAGCACTTGACACAAATTCAAGAACAAAAAGAAAATATTTAACATCATTATCAAAATTCCCAATAAGGGCTCATCTAAGGCAATGTCAATAATAATAAAAAGAAACAAAAAGAAAACAAGCCCCATAAGGGCTAAAGTAAATAAACATGACAAAATGTAGCGTGTACACACAAACATCAAAGTAATAACATAGAGTATGTACATCCACTTTGTCCAACCAAATGCCATAAAGTGAAATAGTAGGTACTGTTCAACAAATGAATCATAAAAATGCCCCACCCCTACTAAAGACATTGCATTGCCCTCAATGTCAATGTAAAAAAGAGTAGAGAAAGGTAGAGACCCCCTATAGTGCTCTAGGTGCTCAGATCCTAGTCGCTGATTGATCACACTATCTCAATAGGAAACTCATCAGACTGGGCTCCTCTCATCATATCTGTTAAGAAGGATGACTTATCATTATGTTGAGCTCTAGAAACTAGCCCTAACCATCCGTGCATGCTTACCATCCTTGGATAATTGTAAGGCGAGCTCAACCTATCGAGCTTTAGGTAGACCTTCAAGACTCATGATCAATGTCCTTATGGACCTCTCTAAACAAATCATCAAATATAAGAATTAGGCCAGAAGTCTCTAGCAGAAAAGCAATCTTCGCCTCATCAAGACCGAAAGAGGGCTATCTGAAGTGAAACTCTGCCCATAAACTATAAAGGTCTTCCTTCACAGATGCCACCCCCTCATAATCTCCCCTCGCTTGAAGCATGACCACTTTCTACTCTAACTTTGATATGTGGGCAGAGAGGTTCTATTGCAGTGTGAATAAACTGGGGAATATCTTCCACCAATCGGGTAAGAGTAGTATTGTTTGCCAAAGTCATAGAAGCAAACTTGGCATACTGATTGTGTGCGCTGAGGTATTGGTGCGGTGATTGATAATAGAGGAATATTGGAGAAATCATGATGATTCTCAGTATCATGTGTATAATCCAGAGAGATCTCCATTCCCTTTGAGCTCGACAACCCTTCCGCATCTGAGTCTACCAAAACCAAAGCTTTCCTTTTTATGCCTATATGGTTATCGTTATTCTTGAAATGTGTGATGCCAATGAGTCTAGTGTATATAGCCCATCTATTAATATTAGAGTGCAACGAGACTTTAAACTTAAGGTAAAACATAGATATAAGTGCTGAAAAAGGCAATAATATGCCCGATTGCTTTGACCTTAACTTTATCATCTTTACTATCAGCTCTCCCAGATTGATAGCTATTTTATTCATAATGCATTCGATAATGATAGCCCTATTAATCATGACATCTTGGTCATTTATTGAGGGGACTAGACGGTTATGGGTGTATTATGGCTATGGGTCTTTTGTATATTTGTGTGTGTGAGTGTCCTAGTCATAGGGAGATTGTTGTTTCAGCACAGAGTGCTTCCCTTCTTAGAGAAATTCATCACTAGAGATGATTATCATGGTCATAGGGGTGATTTCCAAGATACTCAAGAAGGTTCTCAAGCAGGTAGGACAAGAGGTTAGTCAGGTGCCCAGCCAGGTGGCAGGCGTAGTCAGTTGTATACAGTACCTGCTAGTCCCAAGGATGAGACTTTGAATACTATTGTGACAGGTATAATTTTAGTGTGCCACAAGTTGGCTCTTGCGTTATTTGATTCCAAATCCACTTATTCTTATATATCTGCTTATTATGCACCATGGTTGAACTTGACTAGTGATTTATTATCATTCTTATTACGTGTATCTACTCCCATGGGTGGTTCTTTAGTAGTGGATCGAGTATTCAGATCATGTGTACTGACAATCAGTGAAGTGGATACTTGTGCTGATCTTATTATTCTGGATATGCTGGACTTTGATGTGATTCTGGGCATGGACTAGTTATCCCACTATCATACGGTCATGGATTGTTTTGCCAAGATCATTACCTTAACCATGCCCAGAATACCCCTAGTTGTGTTGCTGAGAGCAGTTAGCCATAAGTCGGTGAGGATTATTTCTTATATTTGTGCTAGAAGGCTTATATCGAGAGACTACGAGTCTTATCTCGCTTATGCATGTGACACTTATGTAGAGAGTCCATCATTTGACTCTGTTTCTATTAATTGTAAATTTCTTGATGTGTTCCCTGCCAACCTGGCTGGTATTCCCCCTACCGTAAGATTGAGTTTGCTATTGAACTTAAACCTAGTACTTGACCTATTTCTATGGCACCTTACTATATGGCTCTTGTTGAGCTAAAATAATTAAATACTCAACTTCAGGATCTTCTTGGTAAGGGTTTTATTATACTGAGTGTGTCCCCGTGAGGAGGCTCTATTTTATTAGTAGCAAAGAAAGATGGTTTGTTGCATATGTGTATCGATTATAGGCAACTTAATAAGGTGGCAGTCAAGAACCATTATATTATGCCTCGCAATGATGATTTGTTTAACTAGTTTCATTGTGCAACCATGTTTTCTAAGATAGATTAGAGGTCTGGTTATCATTAGTTGAGGATTCGGGCTGATGATGTCCCAATGACAGCTTTTAGGACCCGTTATAGTCATTATGAGTTTTTGGTGATGTCATTTAGGTAGACTAAAGCCCCAACCGCATTCATGGATTTGATGAACTGTGCGTTCAGACCCTATATAGATTCCTTTCTTATTGTGTTCATTGATGACATTCTTGTGCATTCGAGGAGTAGTGAGGAGCATGCAAAACATTTAAGGATCGTGCTCCAGACTTTGAGAGATCATGTTCTTTTTTACCAAGTTATGTAAGTATGAGTTTTGGCTTAAGTCAGTGTCATTTCTTGGACATGTGATGGCTAAGATAGGTATTATGGAAGACCCAACTAAGATTTCGGTGATTCATGATTGGGTTAGACCTAAATCTCTGACTGAGGTCCACAATTTCATTGGTTTGGCCAGTTATTACAGGTATTTTATTGAGATCTTTGCTATTATTTCAACCCCTATGACTAGATTAACTTAAAAGGAAGTTCCTTTTCTATGGTCCAAAGAGTATGAGTTGAGCTTTGGAAAACTCAAGGTTTGTCTTACTTTATCTCCAGCATAGCTCTACCAGCTGAGGGTAGGGATTCATCATGTTTTGTGATGCATCTGGTGTTGGTCTTGGGTGTGTTTTGATGCAACAAGGTTGTGTTATTGCTTATGATTCTATGAAGCTCTAAGTGCATAAGCGTAACTACCCCACTCATGATTTGTAGTTGGTGAGTTATTGCGCTCAAGATTTGGAGTCATTGTTTGTAAGGGGTCAGTTGTGAGATTTTCATGGATCATCGTAGCCTTCAGCATCTTATGAACCAGTAAGAGCTTAATGCTCGCCAACGTAGATTGACAGAGTTTTTAAAGGACTATGATATTTCCATCTTATATCATCTGGGTAAGGCAAATGTGGTAGCTGATTTCTTAAGTCACAAGGCAGTGAGTATGGGTAGCTTGGCATGCTTATCAGTTTCTCAGAGGCCCTCGGCATAGTATATTCAGTCCTTATCCAATTTGATGTTTGCCTTGATATTTCAGATCCTGTGAGGATTTTGGATTATGTGGAGGCGAGGTCCTCCTTATTTGACCAAATTCATGATCATTGATATACGGATAGAAATTTGTGTTTTCTCCATGACCAGGTGGTGAATGGCGAGTCTGAGAGGTATACTATTGATTACAAGGTATTTTTGAGGTTTCTGGGTCGTATTTGTGTTCCCCGACTTGATGACTTGATTCAGTCAATTCTTCAAAAGGCTCACAACTCTAGATATTATATTCATGTTGGTATAATAAAGATTTATAGTGACTTGAGGTAGCATTACTAGTAGGATAGAATGAGGAGAGATATAGAAGATTTTGTGACTCGTTGCCTATGTTTTCTGTAGGTTAAAAACGAGCATTAGCATCCAATTGATTGACTTAGAGATTGACCATCCCTGGTGGAAATGGGAAATGATTACTATGAACTTTATTAGTGGTTTACCTGGTACTTCCCATGGTCATGATGGTATTTTTGTTATTGTGGATCGTTTGAACAAGTCAGCACATTTCATTCCTATTAAGATAACCTTTAGTGCTGAGAGATTTGCCCAGATTTATGTTTGGGAAATAGTTCATTTGTATGGGGTACCCATTACTATCATATCAAAATGTGGTTCCATATTTATTTTCGATTCTGGAGAGCATTCCAGGAGGTGTTGGGTACTTGACTGGATTTGGGTACAACCTTTTATCCATAGACAGATTGTCAGTTTGAGCGAACTATTCAGGTGCTTGAGGATATTCTCCGATCCTGTGTTACAGATTTTGGAGGACAGTGGGATAAGCACTTAGCATTGGCAGAGTTCAAAAACACCAACAACTATCATTCGAGTATTGAGATGGTGCCTTATAAGGCTTTATATGGTAGGAGATGTCATTCTTTGATAGAATGGTTTGAGACTTCTAAAGTGAGACCTCATGGCATAGATTTGCTTTAGGACTCATTGGATAGAGTCAGGGTAATTCAGGATAGGCTGAGAGCAGCCAAGAGTAAGAAGAAGGCCTATGCCAACCGTAGGCTTCGTACCTTGAGATTTAGAGTTGGTGACCGCATATTCCTTTATGTTTATCCGATAAGAGGTGTGATGAGGTTTGGAAGGAAGATTAAGCTCAACCCCTGACATATTGGTCCTTTTGAGATTCTTCGCGTAGTTGGCGAGGTGGCCTATGAGTTTGCCTTGCCTCCAAATTTTTCTGTTGTTCATCCAATTTTCCATGTCTCTATGTTGCGAAAGTATATTCCTGATCCATCTCACATGCTTAGGTAGGATTAAATCTAGTTAGACGAGTAGTTGACATTTGTAGAGGATCCCATGCTTATTTTAGATAGTAATGTGAGACAGTTGTGTACCAGAGAGTTACCTATAGTTAAGGTTTAGTGGAAGCACCACCCAGTGGAGGAAGCAACTTAGGAGATTGAGAACAAGATGCGAGCCCAGTATCCTCATTTGTTTGAGACTTCAGGTGTTTTCTTTATCTTTAACTTTTTGAGAGGAAAGTTCCTTAGTAGTGGATGTTTTAATGACCCTTCAAGCCATTTCTCATGGTTTTTCTTATTTTCGTTGTTAGAGATTTTCCATAGTTGACCCAAATCATTTATGACTTGGTGGAACTAATAGTTTAGTTACCTGGCAGTTTGTTTGGTTTTTAGAACCATTTCTTCATTTAGAAGTCTTCATTGGTTCAAAATGGTCACTAAGTAAAAACTTCTATAAAATGATATACGATGCAAATTCTGAATACGCCAATAGCTCTGAAATATTGATGTTAGGTTAGGTATACCTTTTGTTTAGGTCCCACTATCGATGAGATCGTGCTTCACAATAGTGAGGGTGAAAGTGTCATTGCATTCTTCGAAAAGAACATCTTTTCTCAATTTGACACTCCACGTGTAATTATTAGTGATGGTGGGTGTCACTTCGGCAATCATCTTTTCTAGGCCCTACTCGAAAAACATATTGTGAGGTGTCATGTGGCAATAACTTAGAATTCGCAAATGAGTAGGCAGGTTGAGGTCTTTAATAGATAGATCAAGTTCATATTGGTAAAGACTATGAATAATGACAGGACTGATTGATCAAGGAAGTTCGATGATGCTTTGTGGACCTACTGGACAGCTTTTAATACCCCCATATGTGCCTACCCATATCATCATGTGTATGGAAAGGCATGCCACTTGCCGGTCGAACTTGAGCATAAGACACTGTGAATATTAAAAAATCTCAATTTGGAGTGGCATGATGCAGCTAAGTTGAGAATGAGCAAGGTTAATGAGCTGGTTAAATTCTGACTCCGTGCTTATGAGAGTTCTACTCTGTATAAAGAAAATATAAAGTTGTACCATGACAAGAAGATTGAGAAGAGAGTGTTTGAGCCTAGTGTTATGGTCTTGTTATATAATTCAATACTTTTCTTGTTTCTAGGAAAGTTGAAGTCTAGGTGGTATAGACCATTCATCGTGCTTAGTTTGTTTCCACATGATGCTATTGAGATGAAACAAGATGGTAAAGCCCCGTTCAAGGTGAACGGGTAGCATATAAAAAACTATTTGGGTAATGCCGATGAGGTAAAACTGGTTGTTGATGTAGGTATTGCGAAAGTTTGAGTAGCCAAGACAACTGAGTCATGATACGATGTTAAATCATGTGCTTCATAGGAAGCAACCCATTAGTGTAATACCCCGTAATGTTTCTAACCTAGGAGACGAACCATTTTTCCTACGTATGAAACCTCCTATCCTGTGAGTAGCATTTTAGTGCATGACTTACAATGAGTATCATAGCGATAAGATAGCTTATGATACATTAAGCATGCTTATATGAGTCACTTAAGGTAATACAAGCTAAGAGTTTTTGAATCCATCAAGTTTTAGTGTTCGATTTTGCACGGGTCATCTTTGAACGAGTATAACTCGATGTTAATGTGGTAATTTGGCTGATTTAGACCAACCAAATTGTAGAGAATCGAATTAGCTTTCCAGTGATACCAATTTTTCCTTAATCCAATACCCGAGCGAAGAGTTATGCCCTTTTTTATGAGAGATAGTAAGGATAGGCGATTGGTTATGCGCCGCCCAACCCAAACATAGGCGATTGGTTAGGCACCGCCCAACCTAGCTTAGGCAATCACTTGGGCGCTGCCTAAGTCAGTTCCATTGCCTAAAACACTCTATTTTGAGTTATTTTGAGGGTAATTAAGTCTTTTAACACTTCTTACCGGTCCCTGAACTTAACCCTACAAAATATATAGCTTCTAAACAAATTACAACCCTATTAACATCTCAAAGCTCATCATCCAAGAGCACTAAAAGCTAAAAACAACTAGGGTTACATAATTAAGTTTGAAGATCCAATTTCAAGGAAATTCCTCCGTCAATCATCAAGAACCTCCCTTCCAAGGTATGCGTAGTGTTCATCCACGGATTTCTTTCGTTCGTGGAGTTCAAGAATCAATCTTTAAAATACAAAAGCTTGGTTGATTGTGGTGATATGATCATACCCATGTTGATACTTGTTTGTTTTGCTATATAATAGTATCGTGACCGTATATCTCATGAAAGTTATATTGTTAGTTGAAAAACATGATCTTTAGATGGATTGATAGAATGCAAGTATGAAATCCACCTATGCCTTAAATAATGCATGGAAGGTGTTTGATAAAATGCCTAGTATGTTAGAACTTCATATTTACATGATTTCATGATATCTAAATAACAAGTTCATGTAAGCTATACACTTCAATATGAATTTCCATGCTAATTATGTATTCTTAAGGTAGTGGCATGAAGCATGTATGATGATGAAGATATGAATTATGTATGCGAATTATATCCATGCTTTTCCTACCATGTTTTAGATGTTGAATAAATACGTGAAGTTTAATATCCCCAAATTATTATAATATGAACTAAATGTTACATGTTGCCGTTCCCTTATGCTTGAATGGTTTCCATGCCCTTGCTATGAATAGTATATGTTGTCGGAATGCCCATGATATTTGAATATGAGATTTTTGACTTGATTATAAGCATTCCTATTCATGATAGATATTATGATGACCATGTACTTCATGAAATCCCCCACTCATGTATTATGGATTGTTATTGATGGTCGTGTACTCAAGAAATTCAAGTTGCATCAGTTTCCTTCCATTGAGTCCTGGGGGTACTTGTACCCGAAAAATATAGCTGTGTGCCTAGAGCCATGTCATGTTTTCACGATACTCTCAATCAAGCCATGATCTATAGAATTCAGTCAGTCATGTGACTCAGGAAAACTCAGAAATCTCAGTAATCTCAGTAGTCCAGTAATCTCAATAATCTCAGTAATCTCAGTGCTCAGTAACCTCAGCAATCTCAGTATTCACAATCAATCTCAGTAACTTCAGTACTCTCAACTAGTCCTCAAAACTCAGTACATTCCGTCAGTCGTTGGAATCCAGTAAACTTAGTTTAGCTCTGCTAAACAATACCACTCATATTAGTCCAGTTAATCAGTATCAGTTTAGCTAATCAATTCAGTTCAGTTATTCAGTTCAGCTTAGTTATTCAGTTCAATGTCCTTCAGATAGGAGTAGAAGTTAGCACCGAGTGAACCCAAGGATGGGAACTCACCCGCTAGTTCAGGGTGTGATTCTTAGTAGTCATCCTTGTGTTCCAGAACTACGTAGCCAGCGTAGGTTAAGACATATTAATCCATCAGATTAGGGTTGATGAGGTGGCTTAACCCATTAGTTTAGGGTTCTCACCATTCTCATTGAGTACCTGCCTGTATAGGGTTCTCACAGCTATCCTTACCAGTGGCGCGGTATTGACATCCCTCCAGTTGGGGCAGAGATTGGACCTCATCTTAGCTATTATAGTGTATTTGGGGTATGTCGGTTAGATAACTACTTCCCAGAGTTTCAGTTACAAATTTTAGGACTATCAGCTATAGCTACCCAGTCTCAGTAAAGAACTCAGATAGCTCTTCAGATTTTAGTATATCAGGGTTGTCAGATACAGTCAACTCAGAAATAGAATGAAGCTTAGATAGTTTTCTTCAGATTTATGGACTGTCAGATATAGTCACTTATGCTATCAATCACAACAGTTATCAGAACTCATGCTATTAGTATTCAGCTTCAGGATGGTCAGATACAGTCAATCAGACCAGTTCTTCATAATTCGAACTGTCACAAATAATTATTTATTTATCAGTAATGTAATATCAGTCTCTTAGTATTCAGTAATACCGTATCAGATCCATCACTTATTAGTGATTTACATATTAATATCAGTAAACTCAGTCTTTCAAAATCTCATTATCAGTACACTCATGTTATCAGTATTCAGACTCAGTAGTCCGTATCTCCACGAGTTCAGTTACAGTTACGTATGCATGTATGCACTCTCACGTTCATATCAGTCAGTATTGTCCATGCATATAGCCCTTTGCAATTAGCCTACCTTACTCGTATACTTAGTACATTTAGACGTACTGATGCATTTGCGCTATGGTGCTTTCTCTTATGTTACACCATAGGTTCAGAGGCATGAGCTACAAATCAGCAGTAGATTCCAGGATCAGCAGTCAGAGTTAGACGTGAGTCCTTATCCTTCGAGAACATGATGATTTTATTTCTATTTTAGTTTTCACTTTATTTCAGTAGTTGGAGTTAGTTGGGGACATGTCCCATCAACTCCTTATTCAGTTCAGTTAAAGGCTTTCAGACTAGATGTCAGATTAGATGTTCAGACTTCAGTATTTATGTTCCTTTTTGGTATTATTATACCATATTTTTCAAATATGTATTAGTATTGAACCTTATCGCCTTACAGTTTATGTTTCTGCATATTTTATGAGATATTATGCTGTTTACAAGTACAAATATCAGTCATGGGTTAGCTTGTGGTCCTTCGGGGTCATGGGCACCGTGTAGCATTTCAGTTCAGAAAATCGGGGCATTACAATTAGCTTGTTGGTGAAGTATGAGTAACCGACATAACCACATCGTGCTGCAATGTTAAATCAACTGTTGAGTAGGAGGCAACCCATTATTTTAGTGTTCACGTTGTTTTTTTATAGGTGTATAACATGCAAAACTACCTGAAACATGGTAAAACATTGCAAGATTTAGAATATTTTAGGTAAGGGGACTTATTGATGCACTTATGGGGGGTCATAAGTCCCACTTAGGTAGTTAAGTGATGCAATAATTTTCAGAGTGAAAAATATGAGAAATTTGGGCTCGTAGAACTTTTACTTATGAACCCACTTATAGGGGTCGTACATACCACTTACGACCTCATAAATGGTGTCACAAGTGTCAAAATAAAAAGTGTAGAGGGATGAAATATTTTTTACCACTTATGACCTGCCACTTACGAGACGTAAGTGGCATCATTAGTGACAAAAGATTTCAAGGTCAAAAATTTAAAAATATGGGCCGGACCTAAGTGGATCCAACTAGGATCGGCATACCAACACTTTTAAGAACCTAGAGTCCAATTCCTAGGACCCATATTCTTAACATTTGTAACTTCCACCCAAATTTAAACTCTCCAACTTCCTTTTCTGACATTATAAAAGGCAAAATTCCCTTCTTAGCCCATCACTAACACACTTAAGAACATTTAAAGGCTAGGGTTTTCCTTACTTTATCAATTTTCTACTTTTATCTCTCAAAATCAATGTGAATTTCTTAGCTCTTACTAGTATTTCAATGTGAAGTTAACAAAGAAAATTAAGTTGGTACTTGAATATGCTTGAAAATTATGTAAAACTCAAAAATATTGTTAATAAGAGCTTAGAATAATCTAAAAGTTGAAATTGGTGAATTATTTTTGAATAAATAATTTGTGATCATTCCCCAAATGGAAGTAGAAATTTAAAAGGATGATAAAAACCCAATATTTTGTGTACCTTACCCGTGTTTACGAACTTCATAAATGTTGTCTAAAAAATTAGAATTAAATAGGGTAAATACACAGTATGGGGGATGTAAAATTTGAAAAATTTAAATAACCCTCAAAAGGGTACTACAATGGAACCTCTGAGAAACGTAGGTAGCAGTTACGAGCTGTAATTGACTTCGTAGGTGTTAGATTTGAAGCCCTAAAACTTCAGACCTTTGTATGGAACCTATGAAGGCCACTTACTGGCCGTAAGTGGAACTTACGACTCATAGGTGGCCATCGTAAGTGCCCCACCCTGAATGTTCTTATTTTGTTTCAACTTTTTCATTCCCCTTTTCTCTTTTAAGAACTAACAATTGATTTTTATGTACTATGTCACCCAAGGAAACCACAAAGAAGGGAGTACAGTTGAGGCTTCAAGACGAATCTCCTATGTGCAGTTTCTCAGCGGAGGAGTACCTAATAGCCCCGAATAGACTAGAGGCTCCACGAACTAGGAAACTGAGATATGCTACAACTGCAACCATTATTGCAACCTAATTTGGCATCTAAGGCATCCAACCTACCTCTACATATATTTAACTAGGCACTCATCCCATATCTATATAGGACAGGCCCTAGATGGCAAATTTAGTCCAATTTTTAGGTCGAGGATGAAATCCCAGGACTTCACCACCATATTCTCCCTAGTCTGAGGAAAGAGAGCATGATTTTAAGGATGGGTCTAAAGAGAATAAGTCAAAGATTGAATAGGAGGTTGAGTCTTGATTAGTTCTAGTTTGAGTGAGCAGCGGTACACGTAGGACCCCTAGTCTGAAAAGGGGTCAGAGGATGAGTCGGCCTCAACAATTGAGTCAACATCAGTAGTACACCAGTTTGAGGAGGGTATATCTTAGGTGCTACTTTAGGTTTCATCTTCTTCAGCACCTGATATAGAGCTCCCTACATAGGAGCCTTGGCCTCCCATTCCATGACTTTCTGATCCTGCATCTGACTCTGTATACATCTCAGTAGTACCTATAACTAAGATAAACCTAAGGTGGTGTGTAAAGGAGATACTATTTATTTAGGAGAAGGATAGATTTATTACTTTGGCGGGTCAGCCTAAGAGGACTATTCAAGCCGAGAAGAGATTTGAGTTACTAGGGATAGAAGGGGCTCTTCACTTATGGGCCTCTTTAAGCAATACCTATTGGGGTGGAGGACTTAACCCAGGGATCCTATAGCCTGGCCTTGGTCAGGGTGTTCTACTCTTTCTATGCCATCATAATTTCTTTAATCACACTTAGAGAGTTTAAAGGCATAGAGCAGCCCAGTTAGAGCAGAGTTTGGTGAGATTAGTTTTGGTTGATATTTTAGTGGTGACCATCCACCAAGTTCTCTTTGGTAGCGGCTATAGATCTCTGACATCTAGAGTAGAGTGTAATTTCCACTTGATATAAGTGCAAGACAGACAACCCATGGGTGATATTGATTTAGACAACACAGGTTAGGTTTGGAGAGATATTGCTAACTAGATTTCAAACTTAGGTAATGATTCCCCAAGGATTGAGGGTAAGTGGAGATTAAGAAGGTGGGGCTACATTTCATTGCCAAGTTTTAGTAGACAATGGTTCACTTACAATTGTGTCCGATTGCATCGAAGAAACTTTTGATATGACATAGATCTATATTAGTTTCAAGTTTGCTAACTAGATATGATATTAAATTTGTAGTGCTGATTCGATATGAGATGCATGAGCGGAAATTCAAGGACATGACTACTCTTTCCTTCCCTTTCTTAATCTTGAGGTTATGTGATGAGGCGGGTAAGCCTGCGATTCCTGAAGTAGATATAAGACTTGAGCTGATGAGCATTGAAAATACTTGCATGATCAAGGATTTGACAAACTCGGTCCTAGTATAGTGAGATCAAGCACCTTCGACTATATGATTCCAACCTATTTTGAGGGGCCTCAAGTTCCGACAAAGCATATGAATAGGCCAAGCATAGATATTTATGCAGGTGTTAATATTGATATAAACAATCATAAAGTGTGATCAAGGTTACAACAGAGGGGGAGGGCTCCCATCTACTTCTACTTTAGCCCCGACCTCTACTTTTGAGCTAATTGGGGAATCTATTATGCACCCTCACTCCACTGCCACTACCACAGTTACAACTAGAGGGTTCATTATAGTATGCCATAATTTTTTACAGAGCCTAGTGGAGCGGTAAGATCGACTACTGCTCACCTTACTGATGTAGAGTCTGAGCTTGCCTTATTGTATGCACAAATTCGGCCTTGGGCATGAACAATGTTATAGAGTGCTGATACTCAAATATAGGATGTGCTTCAGGCTGAGATATTAGATTTCACTGGTGAGTTGTATGCCCGGATCAATGCTTTTGAGGAATGGGTTAGTGCATGATTTTGAGATGTACAGTCTTTAGATCTTCTTGAGATTAGGGAGGAGGTGGCCATGCTTGAGCCTATATAGACCTATTTTATTTGCTTATACCTTTTACCTTCCCATTATAGTGACAATTAACTTGTATTGTCCTTGGTCCTCCTTGGACATTACACACCTCAACTTAGGTAAATCGCCTAAGTGGAGAGTGGCTACCATAGAGGTGCGTGATTAGAAGTGGGAATGCAGAAGGGCATAAATAAGAAATAGTAAAGTAAGATTGGTGTGGTAGAAAAGAGAAAAATGGTAAAAAAATAGAAAATAAAAAAAAAGAACAAAAGAATTCATATCCAACCTGAATAAGAAAATAAAAAGAAAAAAGGAGAAATAAGGGAAAAAAAGAAAAAGTTGGTTGATAAGTGGACCCCTAATGTTATTGTAGTGCAAAGGGGGCTTAGACACTAAAAATTCCTAAATGTACCATACCAGCCCCCAAGCCTACATTACAAGCTGAGTAAAGTCCTATAGTGAACCTAGTCCGACTATCCAAAAATCAAGGTAAGCAATTAAGGGCAAGCCTACAGTATTCTTTGAACATTATGGAACTTCTTTTGAGAGTGTGAGTGTCCTGTGATTGTGCCCACATTAACATAAATTATTTTATTGAGTGAGTACATTTTTTTTTAGGGTCATGGGTTTTGATGCTAGATTCTTATCTGTCTGGGTAGTGAAATTTGTACATATACTTGATTATGCGTCGCTAATGTAATGCCATTGCTTGATTTCCTTGTGTAACATTTTTGGGTTGCATTGATTCACACAGTTGGTTTTGAAAAGATTAAAAGTAGAAGGGGTGATATTTTTGAGATGAAATTGGGATTGACTGTCAAAGGTATCTAAGGTTATTCTTGGTTAAGCATCAAGTTGTATTTTGTTGCTTGAGGAGATACAAACATTCTAAGTTGAGGGTGTTGATGTGGCATGGTTTTATGGTAGTTTTTATGCTTAAAACCAGAAAATATTCAAGTACTTAGGCTTATTTTTGTAGACATGATATGATTTTGTGTCTATTTGTAGGGAACTAGGTTTTGGAACATAAAAAGAAGAGAAATATTTGATATTGCAGAAGGGCCCAATTATGATTCCACTAACATGGCATTGGTCCCACTTACAACCCGTAAGTGGCCTGTCATAGGTCTCAACGAAGAAACTTTAGAAAATCAGAGTGTTGGAGTGTTTATTGCTAGTTACGAGGGGTCACCTATGGCCCGTAGGTACCATCAAAAATGCCGTAGGTACCAATGTAAGTGTCAGAGAATTGAAGTTTAGAGAAGCTGATTTTTAAGGAGTTTCCAGGTACTTACGAAGAGGCAACCTACGAGATGTAAGACCATCAATGCCTTGTAGGTACCAGTTCAAGATAAGTTGTTGTATATTGATGAAGACTGTCACCTACGATGGCCACCTACATTTCATAGGTGTCAGTTACAGCCAGTAAGAAGCACCGTAAATGGACATCGACCTAGTTTTCCCTATACATTTTATTTTAGATTTCCAGGGTTTTTATGTACTCTATAGATGCTCTTTTGACAGTTTTAGTCAGTTTATGCACTTGTATTATTCACAGACATATATTTGATTCTATGATTAATTTTTTCTCTTTAAATATCTTTGTTCATGGTTTTTGATTGATTAGTTGATTTGAGACTTTGGGTTTTATTTTTTATTGTTGTGAGATTACTTCTATGCTTTCTTTATAGAATTCCATGGAGTTTCTTGCAACTATGAGCATTTAAATTCCCTAGCTAGGGTTATGGGAACCCTGGTAGAATAACAAAGTATAGGGAGTGTGAGATTCTTCTAGATTATTATTTATATTGCATTGTGGTCTTCTTCGATTTAATTATTCTATTGATAGTGGACACCGCTAAGAACTTTCTTGTATTTAAGATCATCTTTACAAGAGATATTAAGATTGGGAAAAGAGGATAACAATAGTGATTTGAGGCTATTAACCCTCGTCTGATAACTTGATACCTACAAGGTGATAGATAAACTAGAATTAAAGTCGAAGGTTTAAAGGTGACACTGTAAGACTCACAAGGTGAAGAGTGAGATTTACCAAAGCATTCACAAGAAGATTGTTGATACCTATCTTGACAAGTTTCGCATGCATGGCTATTAGATTGTTGGATTGAGCATGATAAACCTATAGAGTTAGGAAGTCAGAGGGACACAGTTCTAATTCTCATCTCAGATTGCTTAAGACCAAAAATATTCAATACTTGTAACTTTTCACTGTTTACTACAAAATCCCCCAATTACTTTTCTATACTTCTGATTATGTTAAAAAGTTTGAGAGACAAATTCAACCTATTCCCTATGGGATTGACCCCAATCTAGTTGGGTTACAATAATTTGATTGTAACTGCATTATGTCTTCTTGGAGCGTATAGTTTGGGAGACATCAAATGGACTTCTCCCTATTGTTATTAATGAAACTTTACTGTATTGTTTTGTTTATGTTTACTTTTAATATTAACTCTTAAATACTTTTGGGTTATGTCTGCACTTGATAATTTTCATAGTAGAACTAGAATTTGATCGTTGTTTAACATAAGTCCTTGTGGGATTGATACTTGTCTTTTATAAGGCCACTATATTACTTAGGTTGATCACACATATTTATGTGTGCACTTGGGCGCAATAAATTTTTGGTGTCATTGTCTGGGACTTGTGAATTAGCAACTATATTAGTTTTAGTTTGCTTTTTGATTTCTTAAGTGATAATTAATTGATCTTAGCTTCTGAATTTACTGGCACAACCTTGAAAAATTAGTAAGCTAGAAAGGGATAGGGAGTTGGTTGAACCATATCGTGAGCCCAAGCAATGCTTATAGCAATTGCGGAGAGAAATAGTCTAATAGATTTCATAAATTCACCAAGAAGAAGAAGAACCTAGTCCTGCACCCATGGTTGAAGATCCATTAACCCATAGGATAGTTCACGAAGTTGCAATCCCACTTGTGACTATTGTTACCTCCTCCAATTGAAGACCCGCTATAGGAGATTGATTTGAGTTGAAATAGAACATAGTGCAACTTTTGCACAACAACAGGAAGTTTACTGGCTTGTCACGTGATGATCTACAAGTTCACTTGCAAAATTTCATAGAGATCAGTGACACACTCATCAAAATTAGTGTCCACTAATTATGTGAGGCTGACATTATTCTCCTTTTCACTATTTGGGGAAGCAATGAAGTGGTAGAATATTGAAATAATAGGTTCCATCACAACATGGGATTGCTTAGCCCAAGAATTCCTCGTCCATTTCTTTCTATTCGAAATGATTACGAGGTTGTATACTACGATTTTGAGCTTCAAATTGAAGTTGGATAAGAATCTTTATCATGCTTGTAAGATATTCAAATCTATTCTCCGAGAACGTCCACACAATTAGTAGTCTAATGAGGTATTATCTCACATATTTGTAGATGCTCTTGATCACAATACAAAAATTTTGCTAGATCCAGCTGTAGGTGGTCAGGCTTTGGAGAAAATATATGATGAGCTTTATACCTTGTTGAACTATATTACACAAGGAAATCCTTACTAGCATGGTGATATGTCTAGAGGCACAATGAAAAAATGATAGGGATGATAGAAGGTGATAATGCCACAACCTTAGGCCCCCCAATTAACTGCTTTTAGAATCAAATGATGACATTATCAAGTTAGGTGTAAAGAAGTCTTAGGCTCTTGTGAATGTAGTTTATTAGACCCCATATTGGAGTGAGATTTGTCGTAATAATGGTCATTTTGCAGACTTATATGGGGAAAACCCAGAGTTTGTCAACTTTATGGGAAATACATAGAAGCTAAATTATGCGAAGGCCTACAACCAAAAGTGAAATGCTCATCCCAAGAATGTATCGTGTAATAATCAAAATCAGCAGTTTCAGCAGTAACACCACACATAAGCCAGTAATATAGAGGATATTTTAAAGAAAATTCTGTCTAATAAAAAAATGGTGCTAAAATAAAAAATCAACAAATTGGATAAAGACGTTAGAGACACAGTTGGGGCAGCTAGCTCAGGTACAAAATGCTAGACCACAAAGGGGATTGCCAGGTGATAATGAAATCCAAAGCAAGTTATTACAATCACCTAAAGAAGCAGTATAGATCTTATTGACAGGCTTCAAAAGAAAAATATAGAGGTTAATACATAGTTAGTCACATAATAAGTTCATGATACTAAAAAGTCATGGGAAGTCTGATTACCTGACAACAAGGGTTGTTGAACAGGTTGATTAAAGACCACCACCACTATTTCCTCAACAGTTCAAAAAGGCTGAGGATGATGCTTGCTTTAAGAAGTTGTTTGACACGTTTAGAGAACTTCACATTCACTTTTCTCTTTTAGATATTTTGTAGGAAATGTCACAATATGCCAAGTACTTAAAGGGTATGGTAGTAAGACATTGAGACAGTGGTGCTTACTAAGGAGTGCAACTCTATGTTATGAAAAAGTTGCCAAATAGGCTTTATGATCCAGGGATTTTACCCTCCCTATGCAGATTAAAGACAAAAATATGGTCCATGCCTTGAGTAATTTTGGGGCAAGTATAAAGTTTATGACCCTATCAGTGTTCAACATGCTTGGTTTGGGGTAGCTGAGACCATGATATGTGGTGCTATAGATGGCAGATAAAACCCAAGTGAGGATTAAAGTAATTATTGAGCATTTGCTCATAAAGTTTGGTAAGTTTATAATCCATGCTGACTTTATTATTTTGTGTTATGATGCAAATGATAGGTTGCCATCATCTTGGGACATCTATTCTTTACCACGGGAGGAGTGATCATAGATGTGAGAGAAGACACTCTCAAGATAAGGTTGGATGATAAAGAAGTGGTTTTAAAAGTCTATAAACCAGTTAACCACGTTCCCACTACAAAGATTTATGTATCATTAAAGTGATGGAAGTAGATGAGTGATGGGTTGAATCCAAACCACCATTGACCTCTTTGGACTATCTTATCGAGATCCGCAAACTACCACATAAGCCCTAATATGTTGATGGTGGAGCCTAAAAAGGCTATTGCTAAAAATAATGTTGACCTTGAGGGTACACACTTAAGAGGTTAGAAAAGAGTGAGAGATGGGCTCCAAGTAGGAGGAAGAGAATAAAGGAAAATAGTTGAGTAATGATATGGGTTGTGTCGTAACACTAAAATAATCATTTATTGTGAGAAAACCTATGTTAAGGTAGGTGATTTATTTTTTACTTCATATAGTTTTTGTTTTTCTTGAGTCACAGGTTGATTAAAAGTCTTGAGTACCAGAGAATCGAGCTAAGGAGCATGTCAAAGATTGGGTACAGGGACCACCTGACCTCTTGACATATAAGGATGCTATTAGGAGGTGTAGAGGCCCTAAGTTGTATTTCTATATCTAATTTTAATATTACTTTAGGGACAAACTATGTTTTTAAGTGTGGGGTGGGGAAATTCCCATGGTTTTAGGTGAAGTGATGCTATAGGATTTTCATTCTTAGTTGTTTTTCAGTTCATGGGAAAATTTGAAAAAATTACAAAAAGATTTTTTCTTTTTAGTTTTTAGTTTAGTAGTTATTGGTGTAAGTCTAGTAGGTGCAACACTTCACCCAACCCGTGGTTATTATTTTAAGTTCCTTTCTATGGGGGGCGCCCTTTGAACACAATATCCTTTTTTTAGGATTAAATTTTTATTTTTTATGTGTTAGTCAAGTGAGATGTCCTTGTTTGTTCTATGTATGATTGCATGATGCTAATGGTTTTGTATGTGAAAGCATGTGATTGTTTTGAATAACTACTTTTGAAAACTCCTAGGCTTATGAATATGAATCTTGAATGTTGTTGAATTCGTGTGATTTCTTGGTAGAGAGTCTATGATGATCCTACTTGAGTTGAGCAGGTGCCATGGGTGAGTGAGGTTTTTGTTGTATTCCTTATTTCATTTTGTTGTCTAGAACTTGTCTGGTGTGTGTGCAAAGTAAATAAAGAGTGTGGGTTTAGAAAATGATATAGGAATTTCTTTGATAGCCATATTTCATACCCTCTTTGATCTACAGTTGTGCATAATCTTATTTAGCCTTATTGAGATTTAGCCTATTCTTGATACCCTCATATGTAACATGTTCCCTTTATTTGTTTGACCTTAAATTGATCCAAAGCTCCTATGAGCTTTAGTTGCAAAATTAATAAGATTAAGGAGAGTGAAAATAAGAAGGAAAGAGGTTAAAGAGAAGCCCCAAAGTAGCAACTATTGGTGTCAAAAAATGGATGTTTTGTGGTTGGGAGGAACATAAGTAAAAAAAATAAAATTGTGATAAAAATTTGATCATGAGTTGAGAAAAAAATAATACCTGCATAACAAATGTAAACTAGCTTAATGAGACGGGGGAAAAACAAAATAGACATGTGAAGGTAAAAGTGGTACAAATTAGTTGTTGGAGGAGAGTTTAATTGATAAGTGTTATGTATTAAAGTGCTTAGGGAAGATAGTTACTGTTACTTATATTAGGATGAACATGGCTTTAAGAGTGGGGTGTTCATCTTAGGTAGATTTATGCACCTAAGTGTTGTTATCTACGCTTAATTAGCTTAGTTTTGAGGACTTTTCTTGCGCTTAATTAGTTAATATTTTGATAAATGAGCATCAAAGTGTTGAGTTATGTGTTTATAGTATTTAATGTGTGCTCACAACGTGTTCTAAGTCAAAATGCTAAGTTAAAGTTCAAACTCAAAAACTAGTACTCTTAGCTTGAGTATGTCCCTTTCTAGTTCATCATGTTGGATTCTATGTTGTTTTAAGCTCTAATTTGTGGTGTTTTATGTTGTAGGATGATTGGTGAGTTGATCAATATGATATATGGTTGATATAAAGACTGGAAAATAATTAAAAAAAGTCCTCTCAAAGCCTTGAATTGAAGGAAAAATGCATTGGACTAAGTGTGACAAAATCTTGAATATTGGGACTCTTCGGCGTACCACGCCACCTAGATCGTGCAATATTGGCGTGGCTGATCTGAGGTGGATTTATGCACCTCAGTGTTGTTATTCGGACTTAATTATCCTTGTTTGGAGGACTTCTTGTGTTGTTAGTGAGTTTTTAATGATCTAATTTAGCATCTAAGCATCAAACTACTTGATTAGAATGTTTAAGGTGTGTTTCTAACAAGTTTGGAATCAATTTGGTCACTTAGAGTTTAGACGAGAAAACTAGTGTTACTAGCTTAAGCTATTTGTTGTCCTAGTTGATCTCGATAGATTCTAGTGTGTTCAATAAGTTGTATGATTGTGTAATCATGTTTGAAATAATGTGTTTATAGTGTTTAAGTTTCAGTTGAAACAATCCAAGAGACAAAACACTAAGTTAAAGATCAGAAGGACAAAACTAGTACTCCTAGCTTAAGTTACTACTTCATCATCTTAGATTTACGTTGTTTTGAGCTCTAATTCATGGTTTTCGATGCTATAGGATGCTTGGTTATTTTATGGATGATACAAATCTATAAGTCAATTATAAATATCATCACAATGCTTGGAATAAATGGACAATCACTTGGGATAAGACGACCAAAAATGGATATTTTGGAGTCAATGGCATGCCACGGACCTTAGGAATCACTTTAGGGCCTATACATGGATTTGGGAGAATACTAAATGACTAATTACAGTATATCACTTTTATTAGGGCATGATACGGACCCTAGGCACCATGATAAGGGCATGGTACGACTCTAAGTCAAAATTGGAAGCTTTGGTCCAACTATAAATAGGACACTTAGTTGTTATGTTTCACACCTTGGACGACCTTGGGACTTGAAGGGAGGCTGGAGAACACTTCAGTTAGGGTTTATATATCTTTAATTTGGTTTATTTATGGATTTTATAATGGATTATACTTTTGTGATTCTTGTAACATCTATGAGCGGCTAAACACCCCTTTTCAGGGTTAAGGCCAAGAACACAAGTACTATTGTTTTGAATTGATTTGGTTTTGGTTGCTTATTTATACTTATTATCACTATTTTAATGCTTCATGACCCTTATAATACATACATATTCATCTTGTAAGCCTGCAACGAGGGACAATAGGATAGAATATGGGATAAATAGAATAGGATTGTAATCTTCTAATTGAAAGAAGTTATAATTTACATCTAGGATAGGGATATACCTAAGTTCCAATTTGGTTCAATTGTGGGATGAAATATTAATGCATTTAACTTAGTTCTTGCAGCCCCACTACATAGTGTAGTTATGGGTATATGTTAGATAGGTGATTAGAGGTTCGAAAGACTGTAGTAATAATACAAACCCCGTGAACCAACAACAAAAATAACTAACCTAACCAATGAAGTCTATAACGTAGTATGATTGTTCGTAGTGCTTTAACCATGGGGTTTTCCTCATTGATTGTTAAAACCTTTCATTTACCGCATTGTTAAATTTATATTAGTTGTAACTTTAAAACAATCTTTGGTTACATAGCACTTAATTAATCTTAATAGTTGAACTAGTCTGGGATATTTGTTAACACGAGTCTCCGAGGGATCGATACTTGGCTTGTAAAAGGTCACTATATTACTTGGTGAGACCATGTACACTTGCATGTGTGCTTGGGAGAAATGGTGGTACACCCTTGGAAACATCCTAAGAAGTCTATTCCAGTATCTCTTCTCCATTATTAATGAACCACGACCCCTAAGCCATTTGATAAGGGCGGGGAATAGAGGCTAAGAAATATCGGGCAGCATTGTTTCTATTATAAATAGGACACTTGAACTCTATTGTAAACAACTTGGACGAACTTGGGACATCAAAACATAATTAATGAGGATGAAATTAGGTTTTATTCCTTTAATTTAGTTTGTTTATGGATTATAACATGGATCATCAATTGTAATTATGTGTATGTCCATGAGTGGCTAAACACCTTTACCCGGGGTTAAGGACAAGAACAATATTACTCTTTTTATGAAATGAATTGGTTTTGGTTATTTAACATTATTGGTTGTTTTTTTATCCTTGTGGTAACTTTTTTAAGGATTTGTGATCCTTAGAATACATACTTAATTCTATCAAGAGCTCAAAAGGAGGAATGATAGGATAGAATATGGCATAGATGGAATAGGATTGTACTCTCAATTGAATGTTGTTATGATTTGCATTTAGGGTAGGAATATACCTAAGTTCCCTATTTGGTTCAATTATGGGATGAAATATGAATGAATGTAAATTAGTTCTTGCATCACCACTCAATGATGTAGTGGTGTGACTAAGTTAGATAGTTGATTAGCGGTTCAGAAGGCCATAGTAATACTATAAACACCATGGACCAAAAACCTAGATAATTAACCTAACTAATAATATTTTATAGCTTAGTGTGAGTGTTCGTCGTGCCTTAGCCTTGGTTTTTTCCCTATTATTATTCAAGAAACTTTACTTTATCACATTGTTTAAGTTTACTTTTAGTCTTGACTCTCAAATACTTTTGGATTATGTCTGTACTAGATAATCATATTAGTCGAACTAGATTAGATCGTTGTTTAATACAAGTCCCTATGGGATTTCTTCTTAGTTTTATATGGCCATGTATTAATTAGTTGGACCACGTATAATTGTGTGTGCGATTAGGAACAAGAACAATCCCCAGTACATAATTATAATATAAAATAAGGAAATGTAGACATACCTGGGATGATCTTAGCATCCATAGCAGTGTCACCCCCATCTGGAGCATCTCGTGGATCATACTATAAAGGTGGTGGTGGGGCACGACTAGAAGACTCACCAGCTGTTATCTCAACTCTTATTCGCTTCTTAAGCAACTGGGACACCCTAGATTCACGAGAGACTCTTTTCAAGGCCTAATTAAAGGATAGGGGGTTGTAACTCTGCCTCCCAGCCTCTCTTGGTCCCAACTACTAGAACCATATCCTCCATAGAAAATAAATCAAATCTTATAGGTGGGGTAGAGGTAATGATTATGTGAAAGATACGATGATCAGAAGAATGAATGGAACCTAGTTCTCTATTAGTGAAAGGACCTTAGTGAATAATATAGCCATTTCCACTCAGAAGACAGACAAATAAAGAGCCTGAACTTCATACAACTATGCAGTCATTATAGCCTCAAAGTGACCAATCAAAGAATGAAGAACCCGCATATACTCTTCCATCTCAGCCATTATTCAAACTGAGCCTCAGTAGACTCAAGTCTAGTCGGACCCAAGGCCAAATCTGTCAATAAAATACAGCAAAGTAAAACTCCATCCGAGTAAAGTGGGTTGTCACCTCATTATACTGATCAACTAGGAGCCATAGAAATTCATGCTAAATGCTAAAAAACTAGTAACTATAGGGCGACGGGGCAAAATGGATGCCCTAGTCGTCTCAAAAGTAGAAGTCAAGGATGATGTAGATATAGTCATAGCCTCTTACCAACAGTAGTAATAAGCTCAAATCTTTGATCTTCTATCTTAATATCAATACCACTATCTGGTCTCTCATAGGATTAACCAAAACTTTAGTTCCCTCATAATAGACCAAAAGAGTAGTGGGAGGTGGTTGCTCTCTCTGTGTAAGGATCGGGTTTGTTGGATCCTTGATCAAATAAATATCCATAGTGCTCATCAACTCAATCCTATGATCAATAGTTTAAATAGTAGGCACTCCATCCGCATCACATAACTGCTAGATTAGGTAAGTGAAAGGAAGAGTGGTGGTCTCACTGAATTCTCTAACATGAATCTCTAGCTAGATCAGTGCCTCATCTATATCATATCCACTAAGAATGCTGGAAACTAACGTATCTCTATCCTATGTATGTATGTTGTCCAATGAAATCAAAATCACATTGAAACACACCACGGTCTACCAAAACTTTGTTGCATAATATAGTGCTTCCTTCTTTATCTCTCCTTTCCCTTGATACATGGGGAATTAGTGCCCAAGTCACAAATCTAAATGGATATCCACCTAGATATGTCAAGCTTTTATCATCTATACTTTCCATCTCTCATGGCACATCTATCCCATGCTAGTCTAATCCAAAAGTCAAATCCTACCATAAATGCCAGTCCCACATACTACGGTCAAACTAATATTCAACATATGCCCACCTCAAAAATATCCATGAAAACCCCCTGGACAAAGTATGGTTTAGCTAGGGATGCTAAACACCCTACCCTCAGTGGTAATCAAATAAATAATAAAGGCATAAGAAGCATAAAACTCCCAAACTAAAGCCACACTATATGAAACTTGAGTCCTAGTCATCCACCCCAACTAGTATCTATCAAAAGAGGCCCGCATATCTGGTGTTCATATTATACCCATCAGATCGATCCTCCTTTTTGCTATAATAATCCTCTTTGAATGACCCTACTTAGTCAGGAAGCTATCTCTCTAAAAAGTATATTGTAACCTCTTTGCACACCATCTCTAAGAATCCTCAACAAAGGGTACAACCTAGACATGTATAGACTCAGATGTAGGAGAAATAGGTGGTGGAACTAGAGGCTAGGTGTTTGGTGCAGTCGGTGGAGCATCTTGTGCTGCTGATGATAAAATCTCTATTTGGACCTAAGTTGCACCATTCACAGGCTTTGGTGTAACTAGGCCCGAAGCCGACTTACTAGTTAAACCAGATGCATCCTCCAATCCCTCTAACCCGGTCAATCATCCTTCTATATAGAAAAATACTAAACCTCATTTCCAGACCCAAACTTAGAATATACCTCATTTTTTTCATAATCATCTTCCTCCTTAGACTAGGTAGAGTGTAGTGTTGTTTGATTCAGACTCTTCATCCAAGGTCCTATCCAAAATATTAGGTGTGATGAAGGTTGGACCCTGCCCGTGGGGCCTGTGTTGGCTGAACATTCAATGTAGCCACAACTATTGTAGCTACAGTTTATTTTTTCAAATGTAACCCTAGCATGTCGTGGGGCCAATGGTCTTTCTAGTCTTACCAAGTACTCCTCAACTAAGCCACTCCTCTTAGGAGACTTATCTTAGCATCTAGATTGGACTCACTTCTTTTGTGATGCTTTTGGTGCTATCATACCTAAAAAAGTAGTTGTTAGTGCTTGAAACAGACGAAGGGAATAAAACATATCAACCAAAAATAAGAATATCCAAGGTAGAGTACCTATGACCCTACTTATGGGTTATATGTTCCACTTACAGAGGTTGTAGGTGCCCTCGTAAATGTTAGACAAAGACTTGATATTTTAGGGCTTCAGATCTGAAACCTATGAGGCCACTTACGATATATGCCCTCCTGAAGGTACTTCAACTTCTTCTCAAATATTTCAGCCCACAAAGTGTATATTTTAATTTTAAGTCAAATTTCATACACTAAAACTTATATCAATTCATGTTCACAGGTATTTCACAAGTATTTTTGGGATTTCCCTACACTATTTAACTTCTACTTCCATATATAATATGATCACAGGTGTTTTAAAACATAAATCTTATATAGTTTTAATTATCACCTTTTTAGGCTCCATAAATTTCAAATTTGATCATAAAGTATCACATAACATGAACATGTTTTTACTTAAGTTGGAGCCAAAATTATTACCTGTATGGGAAGAGACTTGGAAGTAAAAGAGGAATAATGTGAGTTTTTACCCCTACATTGATATATATGCATGCAATGTGAACTTTTAGTACTATTATATTAAGGGATTCTTGTCTTTTATAGATTAAGAGGGAGGTGGAGATTTGAGTTTGAGTGGAAAGTTATAAAATTTGATAAAGTGGAGTAAATGGGTCGATTTTAGGGCTTTTAAGAGTAGGGGTTTGTCTAAAGTTCTCAAAACAATTTGACCCCCAAGTTTTGGTCAACTTATGGAGCCACTTACAGACCGTAAGTACAACTTATAACCCGTAAATTATCCACCATAACTGACTATTCAACTATTGATTTTTACTCTAATTCATGATAGCACTTATGAGGTCAAAGGTTGTACTTACGACCCCTATAAATATGTAAGTACAACCACAGAGACCCTAAAATCCTTATATTTTCAAATTGACACTTACTATACCACTTACATAGTGTAGGTGGGACATGACCCTCGTAAGTGGGTCAGTAAGTCCTCTTACCTGGACTAGTCTAATTTTTTTTTATTTTAATAAGGTTCTAGGTGCTTTCCCATGCTTTAAGCCTACAAAACAAAAATAAAGTGAACACTAAAATATTAGGTTTCTTATCAACTAACGCTTTATTTACCATCGAAACACGATGTGGCTTGGTTGAACTCTCAGACTTCACCAACAAGCCCATAGGTTTTCTTCCATGAAGTGCTTATTTTAATGTCGAGGCACGACTCATCTTCCTTGGCTACTCAGACTTCACCAAGTCTTACATCAACACAAACTTTCACTTCATCAATATTTCCCATTAGTGCTTACCACATAGCCCGTTTACCTTAAATGGGGCTTCACTATCTAGTTTTAACTCAATAGCACCACCTATTTCTCAATCTTTTTGTCATAATATAGCTTCATCTTCTCCTTGTATAAAGCTGAACTCTTATATGATCATAGCTGGAATTTATCCAACTCATTCATCTGACTCATCCTTAAATTTGTTGCTTTACTCAACTCAAAGTTTAGCTTTTTCAATGCCCAGAGTGCCTTGTGCTTAAATTTAATCGGTAAGTGGCATGCTTTTCCATGAAAAAGAAATATAGATAGGAACCTATGGGTTCTAAAAATCTATTCGATAATCCCAAAGTGCATCATCTAATTTCCTTCATCAATAAGTCAGGTTGGTATTCATATTTTTTACTAATATGGACCCTATCTCACAATTGGAGACCTCAACCTACCCACTCATCTGCATTGAACAGGGCCTTATATAGAATATTATAGAAATAGGACCCACCATCACTAATAGTAGCATGTGGAGTGCTAAATCAAGGAAAAGCAATTTTCTTGTAGAATAAAGTGACACTTTAACGCTCATTATTAGGAAGCGCAATCTCTTTCACCTAATTTAAAATATAGTCAACTGGCACTATGTAATGCTCCAGGTTCTTGGTCCTTGAAATTTTTTGAAATTTTATCCTCAGTGTCATGAATACAATTCCCCTGATGAGTTGTAGAGAGTAGTCCCAAGTTGTTGGTCCAAATTAAAACCAAATCAAAAAATGTGTGGTTGAGTTTTTCTCTGAGTATGAGTGGCTCACTATGAGTTATAAGTACTATTACGAATCATTGGGTGTAAATCATAGGATATTAAGTGTATACCCTGAATGGTTGATGGGTTGACTACTACTAGACCCTATGAGGTGTAAAGTCCTATTATGAGTCATATCAATTGAGTTTTAGGGTTAACAATTGTGAGTTCCTTGGAGACCTTCTTCGCTACGACTTGGGGTGACCAGTCGTAATGAGTCAATACTAGTTGTATAGTGAACCGTAGTCACTGATGACTAAATTTTTGTTTTTAAATTAAGGGCACTTTGGATAATTCCCTTCTCACCCAATTTATACCCCACATTCATAAAGCACTTATGAAAGGTACATTCTTATTTATAACATAGTCAAACACTTCCAAAGCTCTATTAATTTCTCTTAAAGCAGCCATACTAAGGGTTTCCAACAAGTAGGCTATCTAAGGGCTTAAGGGTCAAATTATTTCCATAAAAATTAGTATTTTAGGCAAGTTACTCTTCCTTTATTGTTAATTTGCTAAAATCATGAGTTTTAAAGTGTTGTTCATATGGTATTGAGGTTGATTTTGAAAATACGGGTTGAGGATCTTAAAAAATTGTTGTTTATGTGATGCTTCATGTTTGTCCCTACATGGGTTATTTTTAAATGGTGGTTTAGAAATCAAATTAATGTAAGGGAATGATGAATGAACTCGGGATTATGATTCCCCAAACTTGTGACTTTTGAAGTGGTTATGACCCCAATCCCATATTGTGAAATTGGTTTTGAATATGAAAAGTATGCATATTGAACTACTATTGAACCATCACATAATGTGAAAAGTCAATAAAGGATAATGATAGTTGAATTGCACCTTAAGGGTTTGTGTAATTCCCCAATCCAATGTGTAAATAAACCAAAGTGGATTGTGATTTCCCCAAATAATGGTAAATGGTGTGGCATGTTAAAGAAACCTTGCAAGTGTAGTTGGTTTGACGATACCAACAATGTATACATAAATGTATATCATTGTTCAATTAATAATTATTTATGTGCTAATTATTTTAATTGGGCTTTAATGAGGGTTGTGTAGTTGAGCTGTGAAAGTGGCAACTCTTGAAGAACCAATATTAGAAATCACAGTTGCTGTTGCTGGGGTCTATATGATAGGGTGGATTGAGTCCCCCTTACTATTTTCATTTTATTAGGAGGTTCGATTTCCCCATGTTGTATTATATAATTTGGTGCTTGTGTCATCTTGATATTCCCAGAGGTTAAGTCCCCTATAGTGCTTAAGTATACCCTCTAGTTTGTGTGGGCACACTTACTAGGGTTGTACAAGATGGGGGAGAGCTGGGCCCATATATCCCGTGGGTAACTTTTTATGTTATATTGAGCTATATAATCCAGGCCAAAGTTTTAACGTGCATGCCTATCACAATATGTGATATATAAGTATATACATTTGATTATGTGCTTTGGTTTTGAATGATTTTAAATTGTTGATAACAATATTATGTTATCCTTATCCTCGAGTTACATGCTAGTGTTCACCCACTAACCATCTTTGGTTGTTGTATCGCTATATGATGCAGGCACCATAGATACCTTTACTTTTCCTGCACAGAGTTAGGTGGATCAAATTGGTTTGTCTATTCATTGTGGTAAAGTAGTGAGCTTCCATCCTTTGAAAGTCTTAGGCATTTTATGAGTTCTCATTATATACTATAGTTGAGAGTTTCATCATTATTAATAGTATTACTTCATTATCATTATCATCTGTCAGAGTTGGGCACATGCCTCGACCAAGACTGGTTTTTAGTTCTTATGTTAGAAGGCTTTATTAGATTACTGTGGACTGAGGTGATATTGGCCAGTCGATCATCATCGATTATAGATATACTTTTTATTTCTTGAACTTATCTGGTTATATGTTTGAAATTCATTAGACATTAAGGATATTGTTTTTTGTTTTATTTTGTGTAGGGGGTGATCTCTGGTCCACGTGGGACTTGAGATACCTGTCATGGCCATGCCCTAGTTTGGATCATGACAAATATTGTATTAGAGCCAAGGTTTGGTGTCATTGGGTATCCATAAAGCTTGTCAAGTAGAGTCTCTTTTATGGGTGTGTAGCATGCCACACTTATAGGGGAGAAGCTATGAGTTATTTAGGAATATTTTCCTTTCTTGTTGTTCTATTTCAAGCTATTGAGTCTGGAGTCTTGAATATCTTTTAATTTTTGTAAGTTTGGTTTTCAGATCATGCCTCCCAGAAGATCTGATGTTTGTGGAAACTCTTTTGTTCTTCTGAGGACCATGTGGATGGAGCTTGTCCTACTCTAAGAGTTCAGTCCCAATCGAGGGTCACTGCTTTTGGTTTCCCTGAGAGAGCTCTACTTTTTCCCCTTATCCTGCCTCAAGCACCCCAAGCGATATGTCTAATGCTGTGTTTTTTAGTTGATTCATTTTCTTACCCAGTTGGTGGCCTCCCAGTCTGAGCGTGTTGCTTCTATTGCTCTATTTGCTTAGGCCACTAGAGTTGGCCAATTTATGAGGTTTTGTCCTCCTATTTTCACTAGTTCTAAAGTTAAGAAAGATCCTTATAATTTTATTAATGAGATGGAAAAAATTTTCCGTGTGATACATATTTCTAATATGGAGGGTGTAGAGTTTGCAGATTATCGGTTAAAGGATATAGCATATCAGTGGTATGAGGAGTGGGACAAGTCTAAGGGAGATGATGCTGAGTCCGCATTGTGGGATGATTTCTCTAGTGCCTTCCTTGATTGCTTCTTTCCTCAGGAGTTGAGGGAGATGAAGGCTTAGGAATTCATGAATATAAAAAAAGGTAGGATAATAGTAAAGGTTTATACCTTAAAGTTTCATCAGCTGTTACATTATGCTCCTAAATTGGTGTCTAGCATGAGTGTTAGAATTAGAAAGTTTACCTATAGGTTGTTTTGTGAGTTGATTTTTGAGAGTAATGCTACCTTGTTGAACAAAGATATAGACATCTTACGATTTATGGTGTATATGCAACAAGTGGGAGAGGAAAAGAAGAAGCAAGCAAAGATGAGTGAAAGGCAAAATAATAAGTTTTGCTTTTCGAATCTGGATAGAGGTTAGCAGTAAAGTAGTAGAGATGGTGAAAAATGCTCTAAGAAGAAGTGGGGCAATTCTGGCTCCTACTCTACGGCTAGTGCTCCTTATCAAAAGACATTAGATGATCGTCATTCTCAGTATAATGGCAGATTTAGAGAAATATGAGCCCAACCTTAGACTAGCAGGGCTTAATCAACTCCATCCTATCCTTTTTGTAGAATCTGCGGTCAGGTGCATTGTGGTGTTTGTGAAGTGAGAAGGAATAAGTACTTTAAATATGGCCAGATTTGTCATATACAGAACGATTTTCCTTTTGTGGTTGATTTTTTGGAAAAATAAGATTCCTGTTGTTACTTATCAACTTCCGTAGCATAAGGTGCTGCATCTGCTTTTGGCTTCGACATTGGTCAGAATCTTCTATATGCTCTTACCACCCACCAAGATTTTGAGGCATCCCTAGATGTTGTTACTGGTATACTTAATCTCTTCTCTCATGATGTATATTGTCTACTTGATCCCAGGTCTACCCTATTTTATGTGACTCCTTATGTGGCTATAAATTATGGTTTTATTCCTAAATTATATCGGACCCCTTTTCCATGTCCACCCTGGTGGGTGCTTTCATTATGGCTAGAAGGGTCTATAGGGGTTTTGTGATGTTGTCTATAGTAGAGAGACCTTGATGGATCTGATAGAGTTGGATATGCTAGACTTTGATATTATTTTGGAGATAGATTGATTGCATCCATGCTATACATCTCTTAATTGTCATACCCGTAGGGTCAGTTTCTAATTCCCTAATAAGCCAGTGATTGAATGGGAAGGTAGTTCCCTAGTACCTAAGAGAAGGTTCATTTCGTATCTTTGAGCCTAAAAATTGGTTTCTAATGGGTTCCTCCATCACTTAGTACTTGTTAAGGATTCAAGATGTCCTTCTTTGAAGTCTGTCCTTGTGGTTTCTTAATTTCCTGATGTGTTTCTTGATGATCTTGATAACGCTCAACTTATACGTCAATTTAGTGCAAGACGGTCGTCAGCAATATTTACCCAACATTAGAGTCGGGGTCGAATCCACAGGGAACAATGTGAGTGGCGATTAAACTAATTTGAAACTAAAGCTACAAGTTAATTCAAACAATTGACACAAAAAGACAAAATGAGGTCTTTTAATGGTTGAACAAGTGATTATTGGTAATCAAGAGTGTATGGAATAACATGAATTATGTTCACTAGGGTTTACGGTACATGACAGATGGTACAAATAACTCAAGGTTCTCATGGTTGTTAGGATGACAAGCTATCTTTATCGATGGTATTCTTAAATTTCTCTCGATCTATTCAAGCGTCTAATTTCCTAATCCTAACGGACTTAGGGAATCACATTTGACTGCGCAGATTTTACCTCAGGTTAATCAACCTTGTTACAATGCTTATTATTAAACGAAGTCTTTCTGAGTCCCTGTTGATAATTCACTTCCTACAGTTTATGATTTTTTTCTCAAGCAAACCAAAGTAGGTACACCTATTGTTTGCAACCAACAGACATAAATTATAATCTCAGAATTATCAAGAAATCCTAACACCTATTAAACCTTGATTATTTAACACCTTATCATGACCTAACCCTAGATTCCATAATCCAGGTTAAAAGAGTTTAGCTACTCATGACACATGAGATAAGCTTGAAATTTGAATTCATAACTAAAAGGTTTAACTTACAATGATGAATGAAATTGAAAGTAAACTTGTATTCACATGGCAAAACAGTCAAATATTGTTCTTGAGATAGGGAGGAAAGAATATCATTTTTTCTCCTCAATAATTGATGAATTATTCTCAAAACCCTAAAAGTGCTATAAATACTTAATTCTAAATAAGGAAACAAAAATTAAGGTTTCAATTTTCTCTTCAAAATAGACGATGGCGATCTTGACGGCATATCAGACATCTGGCAGCGTGTGCAAGATATCGTCAAAGATTCTAGTGAATTGTTATCTTCTAATTCTTCTGACGGCAAATCTGACGGCGCGTGAAAAATATTATCATATCTTTACTGGAAATCAGCATGATCTGCTTCAGTTGACGACAATCTTGACGCCTCATCACAGATTTGACGGCGCTTTTGAAATGTCATCATATTTTATCTTAACACCTCAGGTTCTGTCTAAGATTGACAATAACTTTGACAGCCTATCCCATGTCTGACGATGCTTCAGAAATGGCGTCAGCTACACTTTAGCTTATTCACACCAAATTTTAGCTGATTTATTCTTCTTTTCTTTGGTTTCCACTCCGATCACTTGTATCTGCATTAAAATAATAAAATCAATCAAAAACAACAAAAGTTGCTTAAGGCTTCATAATTATTTAGATTTTAAAGCCTCAAATGTGTTAGCATCTGCTCACATATCAGATCTTCCTGGTATTCCCCCCGATAGGGAAATTTATTTTGGGATTGTCTTTTTTTGGACACTCGTACTCTTTCTATCACACCTTATAGAATGGCTCTAGCTGAGTTGAAAGAACTCAAGAAATAGTTGAAAGATCTTCTTGACAAGGGTTTTATCCGCCCTAGTGTATCTCCGTGGGGTGCTCCTATTCTTTTTGTGCGTAACAAGGATGGTTCCCTTCGAATTTATATTTACTACAGCAAATTAATAAGGTGACCATGAAGAATAAGTATCCCCTTTTGAGAATTGATGACCTATTCGATTAGCTCCAGGGTGCTAAGTTCTTTTCCATGATTTATCTTCGATCAGAATATCATGAGTTGAAGATTAGGGAGGGAGATATAGCAAACACTATTTTCTGAACCCGGTATGGTCATTTTAAGTTTTTGGTGGTGTCCATTAGTTTGACCAATGCCCTAACAACGTTTATGGATCTTATGAATTAGGTTTTCCATTATTTATTAGATTTTTTTGTGTAGTCTTTATTGTTGATATTTTTGTGTATTTGAAGTGTAAGGCAGATCATGCCGATCACCTTCGTCTTGTGTTGCAGAACCTTAAGGAGCAACAGTTGTATGAAAAATTTACCAAGTGTGGGTTCTCATTAAATGCTGTGACATATCTGAGACATGTTGTTTCCAGTGAAGAGATCATGGTGGATCTCCTGAAGGTTGCGGTGGTTAATAAGTGGCCTAGACCCACTAATCCAATTGACTTTTGGAACTTTTTGGTGTTTAGCTAGCTATTATATAAGGTTTGTGGAGAGTTTATCTTCTATTGCTACCCCGTTGGCTAAGTTGACCCAAAAAAAGGTGAAATTCTTATGGTTCAATGCTTCTGAGTGCAGTTTTAAAAAGCTGAAGGATAAGTTCACTTTGGCTATAGTCTTGAATCTACCTTAGAGCCCTGATGGTTTTGTTATGTATTGTGATTTGTCTCGAGTAGGAATGGGTTGTGTGTTGATGCAACGTGGCAAGGTGGTTACTTATGCCTCTAGGCAATTAAAAGTCCAAGAGAAGAATTACCTGACCCATGATTTGGAATTGTTAGATATAGTGTTTGTATTAAAGACCTAGTGAGATTATTTGTCTGAAATCCATGATGATATATATTTTGATCATAAGAGCCCGCAATATGTGTTCACACAAAAGGAGCTAAATCTTAGAAAAAGGAGATGGCTTGAGTTGCTCAAGGACTATGGCATGGGTCTTCACTATCATCGAGGTAAAGCAAATGTGGTTGTTGATGCTCTTAGCAGCTTTTCCATGGGAAGCTTATCTTATGTTGACGAAAAAATCAGGATTTCATAAAGGATATTCATTGTTTTGCTAATCTTAGAGTTTATTTTTTGGATTCCAAAAATGGTGCTGTGATTGTTCAAGAGGTGCCGAAGTCATCTCTTGGTGCTGAGGTAAAGGAGAAACAAATGCTGGATCCTATCTTGATGAAAATTAATAATGATGTAGGTAGGCAGAAGGTTATGATTTTTGAGATCAGTGGAGATGGCATCTTGAGGTATCAAGATATATTATGTGTTCCCAATATTGATGGGTTGTGAGGAAGAATTTTGGCTAAAGCCCATGAGTAACATTATACTATTCATCTTGGTTCGATGAAAATGTATCATGATCTTAAGGAGATTTATTGGTGGAATAATTTGAAGAGGGGTGTGGCTAATTTTTTTGGCTAAGTTCATGGTCTGTCAGCAAGTGAAGGTGGAGCACTTGAGACCCGATGGGTTGACTCAAGAGATTGAGCTACCATTGTAGAAATAAGAGATAATTAAGATGGATTTTGTTATCGGTCTTCCGAGGTCTCACCAATAATTTAATTTGATTTGGGTCATCATGGATAGGATGACTAAGTCTTCCCACTTCGTGCCAGTGAGGACTAATTTCTCTTCAGATGATTATGCCAAGTTGTTCATCGAGAAGAATATGAAGTAGCAGGTACTCCAGTTTCCATCTTATCTAATCTAGGTACGCTATTCTCATCTCACTTTTTTGAGGTCGTTCCAGTGAGGTTTGGGGACTAAGGTGACCCTTATTATCATTTTCCACTCGTAAATGGATGGGCAAGAAAAAAGGACAATTCAGGCTTTGGAAGATATTCTTTAGGCATGTATATTTGATTTTTGTGGTAGTAGGGTTGACCACTTGCCTCTCATAAAATTTGCCTACAACAATAGTTATCACTCTAGCATTGATATGGCTCTATTTGAGGCCTTGTATGGTAGTAGGTGTCAAAGATAGACTTAAGGCCACCCAAAGTTACTAAAAGTCCAGCGCGTATGTAAGGAAAAAAAATTTGGAGTTCAGTGTTGGTGATTGGGAGTTCTTGAAGGTGTACCCCATAAAGGGAGTGATGTAGTTTGATAAGAAGGGGAACCTTAGTCCCAATTAGGTTGGTCCATACATGGTTTTTAAGAGGGTTGGTAATGTTGTATATGAATTGGAGTTTTCTACTAGTTTGACCTCTATTCATCCGATGTTTGATGTTTCGATATTGAGAAAGTGCGTCGGTGATCCTTCAACGATTGTTCCTTTGGAGGAGGTGGTTAGTTTGGATTCCTTGTCTTATGAGGAAGTCCCAATTGAGATTTTGGATCGATAAGTCCGTCGATTGCAGAAAAAGGATGTGGCATCGGTAAAGGTTCTTTAGAGGAACCAAAAGGTCGAGGAAGCTACTTGGGAAGCTGAGGAGGACATGAAGTCCAAGTATCCTTTCTTGTTTCCCATTTCAGATAATAGTGCTTGAGGTATGCGTATTCCTTAACATCTTTGTTTTGTGTCTTTGTCAAATGTAAGTGTGGTTGTATATGGAGTCAAGTTGTGCTAATAAAGGCATTGTCCTGTCATTCAAGGATGAATGATCCTAAAGGGGAGTATGTAAAACCCCAGTTTTTTGGTCCTTGAAAATTTATGAAAGTTTATCCTCACTGTCTTGACTACGACTCTCTTGATAAATCATAGGGAGTCTTGACGAGTTGTTGGACAAAATTATAACCAAATCAGAAAGTGTGTGGCTGAATTCTGCTCGGAGAATAAGTGGCTAACTATGAGTCGTAAGTACTTGTAATGAGTCTTTGGGTATAAATCGTAGGGTGTCCAGTGCATACCCCAAATGGTTGCTGGGTTGACTTTAACCGGACACTATGAGTCGTAGGGTCCCATTAAAAGTCATATCAGTTGAGTCGTAGGGTCAACAAATTGTGAGTGCCTTGAAGACTGTCTTGGCAACGAATTGTGGTGACCACACATAATGAGTCTATATGATTCGTAAAGTGACCTCTAGTCACTGAAAATGGTACGACCTAAAACCGGGCCAAGTCATATGGGCATCTCAAGTCCAACTTGGAAAAGAGATCGTCCCATTAACCCATCCCAAACATCATACCAAACCACAAGTGTTGGATAAACTCCAAACATATATAAATGTAGTGAAAATTAAGACCAATAGTCAATACTTAGACACTATCTAACATTTCATAAAGGTCAACATTCTAACCAACACACCAAAGTCCACAGTCATTCACAATGTCTCTACATAAATCCGAAGTCTATATAAGTATATGTCGGGACATGCCCCTGACAATAGCCCAAAAACCGAACCAAAGACAAGTCTATGATAATAAGCTAAATATCACGAAATGTATGACTTCCTGAGTATGGAAGATCCCCACTTCAATGTCAATCACCCGTGCCGCTTGAACGCCTATCATTACGTAGGAAAATAAGAAAATGCTTCGGCCCCTATGTAGCATAGGGATATAGCATCCGGAGACGGTTAGAATTTGAAGCGCTAGCATGTAACTCGAGGATAAGGATAAAATAGCATTATCATTTAAAGCCAAGTCACTTCATCATGTTCAACCATATTTTTATACGTAATCATTCATGTATATATATATATATATAACATGTTTATAATGTGCCATAAGTAAACAAAACTTAGCAACATTCTCGATATGCTCATTCACAAGTCATGTGGTGGAGGACTTAAAACTTCCGGAAGTATAGATTCAAACAATTCTTACTAGGCAAGAGACATTAACCTCTTCAATTCGCATTAGACTAGGGACTTCAATTGCAGAAATTCATTGGGCAAGGGACTCTAACCTCATACCCTTTTTGATTGGAATGGGACTCTAACCTCATGCATTTTTCATTAAGCTAGGGACTCTAACCTCAAGCCTTATTAGATAGGGGACTTTAACCCCAACTGAGCTTATTTGGCGTGGGAATCTAACCACACGCAACATTAGTTAATGAACTCTAACCCTAAGTTGACATATTTAAGAAAGGAAATCTAACCTCTTGCGTTTCCATTAAGTAAGGGACTCTAACCTCAAGTCGTATTAGATAAGAAAGGTACTTTAACCATAAGTCATCACACTATCATTAGTAGACATTAGGACTCTAACCCTTTGTCCCTACATCGATATTCATTAACTTCAACACTTAGTGCCTCTAACCCACTTCACCAATTCCATACCACACAGGACTCTTATGGTCACTTTCCATTCAAACATTTCATTAGGACAATTCCTTAATTCAATTCATCATCCTATTCAATTTATTGTCGCCAAGACCCTTACGAACCATTCATTCATCATTAGCTAACTCACACCCTTTGAGTTCAACACAATTCAATTTCACGTTGGGGACTTTAACCCCTCTTTAGACATTATACTAACAAGGTCATAAATTAATAAATTACATGGCCAAAAATATCATTACAGTAACACATATCAACCATTGAAACTCATTGGGCCATTCCCTTAGTTCAAAACATTGTCGACATGTGACTAGATATTTCACTTAGACATTTTCACAAACACCTTGTGTGCATACCATTATCAAGATCAATTTCATGGTAGAATTCATCAATATCAGGGTTAATCAAGACCCATTTGTTATACCCCAAAAAACAACCAACCAAATATGCAAATCATCGCCAATACCATGTATATACACACGTCTAAGAAAGAACAAACATTATTCACCATTACGAAATAAAACCCTTATCATTTAAATTCAAAATCACCATTTTCAATTATTAATCCATAAGAAAAATACATAATTTTTGAGCTATTTAACAAGGGATAGAGTTACATGCCTTAAACAAGATGATCCACCAAGGAACTTGGATCCTCCTTGCCTCTAGATGAAAACCCTTGAAACCTTAGCCTTAAATTCTTAAAAGATGTGTTTGAGAGAGGATTTTGGAATTATTTTGTCTTTCAAATATGGGTTTAAGAGGCCACAACACATTATATAGTAAGGGTACTTAAGGGTTGTGGGATAGGAAATGACTATAAAGCCCCCGACTTAAAAGCTGAAAAGTGTCCTTCTAGGTGGGTATGACTCACTTAAGTCAATAGTCCCCTAGGGTATGAGAAGTAACATAGATCATACCATAGGATTTACCTAGGACTCTTACATTGGTCAAGGTACGAATACACACCCTTGAATCTGTCACCACCCGAACTAGGGCCTGGCCGTGATGGACATCCCGAACCATAAAGGCCCGGACGTCCTACTCCATCTGGTAGTCATGCAAAACATTCATATAATAAATGAAAATGCAGAATTTTGATCTTATACAGAAATATGGTCATACTATGGATTAAGTTTAAAAATAAGGAATGAAATCCAAAATCAACTAAACAACATTTGGAATAGTCTGTGAAAGCTCTACTACATAAAAATCTGACAACTATCTGAAAACTGGGACAAGGCCCCCAGTAGACCAAAACTATAATAGATGAGATAATATGAAAGGACAGGCCTTATGGAATAGAGAAGGCTTACCATTACATAATATGAGCTGCTGTCTGAATTATCTACTGCTTATCTGGACCCCTAAACTAAGCCTCAGAACCTGAGAGGTAAGGGAGGAGGGACAATACAGATGTACTGGTACACAGAGCAAATCCAAAATAATCATTTATGTTCAACATATATGAGAGCAATTTAAAGCAGATCATAAATATATCATATAGTAAGAAATCACATAGGTATTTAAAAGACTCTGTGAAAACATCTGAAATCTATGAGACTCTTTTTCTTACTTCTACGCTAAGTGGTGTATCCTACAATCTGTAATCCCACGGGCTATATGGGATCTGCCATTAACTCGACAACCGAGCCCGCAACCCAAGTGTGCTGAAATGGTCGGAGTCTCTGAATCTACTATGCCATACGGCCGTCGCCAGCATACAATAAAAATCTACCCGTATCAGCAAATACGGTTTCAGGCTAAGAGTTACTTGAACTCATGCCTTCTTTGGGTAACTACCTAACCCTCTTTATGCCTATTTTTAGTTCTTTAAGCATGCATGCTTTGAATACATACTCTAAAATCCTTAACTATGTCATGGCATTTACACATATATGGTATCGTCATACCATTGACTTGCAAGTCATATTCTCTGAGCCATTTATAGCAATTTATATCTCTGTTTTCAAATCATGAAATTTAGGACCACCATATCAACAATTCTTTCAAGAAACTTATGTAAAACCATGCAGTTAATTCTCTTTATCAATGATTCAGTAAACAAAGGTGGTCATGTCAAAAGTTTCAATCTCATGCAATTCTTTCTCTTTAACATCACATAGTTATATGAAGAAACAACCTCTCAACAATTCAAAATCATATTCAAGTACAAGGACATTGAGAAAACATCTTTCAAATCATAAAACATGCATTTCAACTCTTTTCCAACAAAACCATAAACTTTAATCCAATACAAGAGAGGGAGTTCATAATTTATGCTCTCAAACAATGTTAAATCTCAAATCCCATACATATACGTATACACATAAATCAATTTAGGGGATAGGACCACAAGTTCAAAATAATAGTAATATTAAAACATTCAGAGTACGTAATTTAGAACATAGATTCCAAAACCCCTTTGAAATTCAAGAATAAAAATCTTAAAATCATGCTCTAATGGTTTTAAGTCCATGTAGTTTTTAGGATAAACCCCACGTAGCTTAAATTATAAGATCTAAGAAATGGAACTGTAATGCCCCGAGATCCCACAAGCTAACTCTTTACTGATATCTGTACCTGTGCACTGCATAATATCTAAAATAAATGTGGAAACTAGCCATAAGGTTCAACACATCTATGAATACACAAAACTGAAAATTGAATACTAATACATTTGTCTGAAAAGCCTCTAAACTGTCTGAACTGTGGAGTTGATGGGACATGTCCCCAACTAACTCCAACAACTGAAAGATAAACAAAGTCTGATGTAATAATAGTACACTGAGATTTATCCTCGAAAGAAGAGGACTCACGGCTATGGCTACTGCTGCTGGCTGGGACTGAACTGCTAAAGAAACTTGGATCCTGTGCCTCTGAACCTATGGTATCAAATAGAACATCATAGCACAAATATGTTAGTACAGGAATATATCGAGTATGTAGATGAGGTAGGTTAAATGCAAGGGCTCATGCATGCATAATATCTAAACTGAATAATCATGAAAATGCCGCATGAGAACACATACACATACATGAATGAATAGACCATAGTCACAATCATCACAACTCTAGAGACTGAAACTTGGATACTGCCTTACTGCAGGCTGAAATCACTACTGACACTGAGATACTGAGATACTGGCTCATCTGAGACTGATGACTGAGAAACTGGATGTACTTACATCGATGACTGAATTCTGAGCTTAACGGCAAGGAAATGATCATATCTAAATTTGACAACAAGAATACTCAATAGAATCTGAGATGTGATCAAGCCTATCTGGCGGCATATCTCTGAATATGATATCAAATAACTGTATATTAGACCAAGCCTATCTGACGGATGGTCCATGAATCAATGGAACTATCTGAGTTCCTCATAGAGATAGATAAATGTATCTGACAGTCCTGATTTCCAAATATTAAAATTGAGACTGAGACTGAATCTAAAACTGAAACTATGGGAAATAGTTGCTTAACTGACATGCCCCAACCTACCACAGGTGGGGTCCAACCTGTAACCCCAATTGGAAGGGTGTCAATACCGTGCTATGGGTAAAGACATCTCTTTGGTCAACCCTAGAGGTGATAGCCTTTTCCTGATGGTGACTCCTGTATACTGTGGTGGTTACATAGTTCTGGAGATCAGGGATTTCTACTAATGACTCTGGCCTCTTTCTCGTTGACAAGAGGAGCCGCCATCCCTTCCCTCACTCGGTGATAGTTTCTACTCCCAACTGAAAGACTCTGACTGAATTCTTAACTGAACATAACTGAACTGAATCTAATATTGATCATGTTTATCAAAAGATCAGTTAGTTTCATAACTGATGGAAATGGTATTGAATCATGGTATCTGACTGACGATACAGAGCTTGAATAGATTATTCAATCACTACCGAGATTAGAACTAAACAATTGCATACTGTTAGATCTAAGCTGAGTACAGAGCTGAGGCTAGATTACTAGTGATATGGAGATTACAGATGTTACTGAGATTACTCAGATTTCTCAGATTTCTGAGCTTTCTTACGTTCTACAATTGTCTGAGGATATAAAGTCCTATAGCTCACTAAGTTCTAAGAATCATGGCTCAACTGGAATTATCATGAAACTAACATGGGCCCTAGGAAACATCTATATTGTCGAGTATAAATACCCCCAGGACTCGATAACATAAAAGTAAAGCATAACCATTCTTAACTAGTTATCATCGCAATCATTTATTCATCATCGCAATCATTTATTCATCATCGCAATCATTAAAGCATCTCCTCAAGTAATTAGGAATCATGTCATATGTTCATCCTCACAATCACTAAGACATCACTTCAAGCATTTAGGGATCACAAACATCTATTCATCATCACAATCACCAAGACATTACTTCAAGCATTTAGGGATCACAAACATCTATTCATCATCACAATCACTTAGGGGTAAGCATTTCAAAATCATAAACATATAATAGTATAGGGGAAACATGCTACTCAATCATACTCCATTCAATAAGGTCTTGCATCAAATACTTTACACGTATATTAGTCTTGGCATGTATTGGATAGCACATGATTTGGGAAAAACTTCATATTATCATGTCACAACTTACTCGTCAAGCACTTGGCATGTATTAAAGGCTTAGCGAGTACCAAAGAGCACGTGATTGGGGAATTTATTACTATCATGGAGTAATTCATTCACTTGGGTATTTTATCAAACACTAGGCATGCATAGACTTACTCATACTTTAGGGTTTCCGAATCCACATATTGTAGTGACCCTTATGCTTCACCTAAGCTTTTTATCAAACTTTTGGGGAACATGCTTTACTTATTCAACCATATCTGCACCTAAATGACATGAACACATCACATAGAAAACTACTGCAAGAGGGCTCATCACAAACATCTTATAAACTCACCTACTAGGGTCAAAGCTCATAAATCTTGTAAACAAACATGAATCAAAACTCAAAAAAAGCTGGAACATCAATTTCAACTCACATGAATCATTAACAACTCATAAACATAAAATCTTTGAGTTATAAAAAAAGGGTACCTGAGCTTCTTGGATGAAAAGGACCCAAGAATCAACATCTACATACCTGGGGAAACTCGTTTTGAAAGTTCTTGGAGAGATTCTTGATTCCTCTTGATTCTCCCTTAATCTCTCTTGATTCTCCCTTAATATCTCTTGATTTTTGATAGAAGGAGAAGAGAGGATTTGACTTTGGAAACCCTAGTTTTGAAGTGGAAGGAGAGCAACGAGGCTGAGATCCCTTAACCAGGTATTTATAGAGGCTGGGGAAAAGGGGAAAAAGACCAGAAATCCCATGGAATTAAACTGAAAAATCCTAATTTTACATGCTGGTGCAACCTGCCATAATCGCGCCAGCTCACTGGAATTTGGACAACTGGAAAACTACACGACGACGCGACGCGGCGGAAATCGCATTGCCCCCTTGGTTGCAAATTGAAACTATACCGCGATGCGGTGGAATCGTAGAGTTTCACTGGAATTTGATAATTGCCATTTTGGCTGGCTCCGCGATGCGCTAAGGTACCAGGTGGCACACTGTCTCACTAAAATGGCTCTAACTCTTCACCCGAGTGTCGAATTTGGGCAAATTTGGTATCGATGGAAAGCTTATTCAATGCTCTACATGACAAAGAGTCGAAATTAGGGAGATTCCACATGATCCAAAGTATTTCATACTTGGGAAGATATTTCTGAAACTTTTAGGCTCGGATTCCCACTTTACCGAATACACTCTATGGCTCAGACTGGAAGAGGATTTTACGGGGCATTACATGAACCTAGATCTTGATAGATAAAATCCAGATCTTGATTTGTTTCTTGGAGATCTTGAACTTAAGGCTTGATTTTCTTGAATTTTTTATTCTTAGAGAAAACCCTAATTTGATCTTTTTTTGAGAGTGAAGAGGAAGTTTTTGATGTTGTAAAACTGATAATGATTGATTAATAACACTTAAGGGATGATTTAATTCGTGTAAAGATTTTTGGAGTGAGGGAAAGACCGAAATACCCCTAAGGAACACAAATAAAATCGCATAATTGCATCAGTTGATGACTAGTATTGACAGGCCGTCACTCAGGTGATAAGTCATCACCTAGGTTCTCACTTTTGGGCTGGTTTTCACCATTCACTGCCTTAGGCTGACGACCAGGTCTGACGGGACGTCACACAACTGATAAGTCATCAGCCTCATTGTCATGTTTTGGCAGACAGAAACTTTGAAGTAAAATAAGCATAACTTTCTACTCTGATAACAGATTAAAGCAAAAGCAGTGGCGTTGGAAAGAGGACTCAAAGAACTTTTATTTGATATATAGTAGGCCACCTTTTTGTCATATACAAGGAGTTATGGTCGATTGAATTTGATCCAAGTTTTGACGCTCACTAAAACTTGAACGATAGGAAAGCTTTCAACTAGTCCTTGAGTTAAGGGACCTCTATGATCTCAATTCATGCTCAAATAGGTTCCCATACTACATAACTGATTAACATGCCAAATTTGCATAGGATTTAAGGCTTTTGGATCATCTACGCATAGAAATGACGATTTTTGTTCTAACCCGAAATGCGGGGTGTAACTGAATCATACCTAATAGGTAAAACTTTTACCCTAAACTCTACCCTAACTCGTACCAAAAATAGTCCATTCAAGTTCAAGACAATACTCTATACGACTAGGTTTGGTACAACTCATACCATAATGTTCGACGGACGGTAGGATAAATAGTACCTAGGAAAGTGAGTAACCCCCACCACACTGCCTATGGTAAGAGAGGGGATCATAAAGTTATATCTTTGAGGTACGACTAGTACCCTAACTCGTACCTAATCCAGTGACTTCAAATGAGGAGATTTTCTCATGGTTCAAAGCCTAAGTGTTTTAATTCTCCCCCACTTGGATCATTCATCGTCGAATGATGGGTAAGGAAAGCATAAACAAGAGTTAATACACATCAACTAGCCTTTTAACAATTGGAAAACAAGCACAAAACAAAGATACAATGCACATCACAATCATTATAAATCATCCATTCATTTCATCATCTATGAGACTCAAACCCGTTATTTATCAAAGACACTAGTTCAATTAAAAACATAGGGAATTTTACCCATCGTTCATCATCATAGTTGATCAATGTAAAGTTTAGGGACTCGAACCCATTGTCTAACAAAGACATAATTCAAGGTAAAAAAAGATTAACACATACCTCATTCACAATTCTCCAGAACATCAAACAAATTTGGATTCTTGGACTTCATGTCCTTCTCTGCCTACCAAGTAGCTTCCTTGGACTTTGGTTCCTCCATAGAACCTTTACCAAAGCAACTTCTTTTGTTCGTAACTGGCAAACTTGATGATCTAAGATCTGCACTAGGATCTCCTCATAGAAAAAGGAGTCCAAAATACCAACAACCTCTAAGGGAACAATCAACGAAGGATCACCCACATATTTTCGCAACATAGAGACATGGAAAATCGGGTGAATGGAATTAAACTAGAAGGTAACTCCAACTAATAGGTAACATTGCCAACCCTTTTCAAAATCAATTAGGGACCAACATAATGAGGACTAAGCTTTCCCTTCTTATCAAATTGCGTTACTCCTTTTATGATAAACACTTTAAAGAATACACAATCCCCAACATTGAACTCCAAATCCCTATGCCTCACATCCGCATCAAATTTTTAGCGACTTTGAGCGGTTCTCAAACTATCACGAATCACCTTCACCTTATCTATGGATTGGTGAACTAAATCAGAGCTAAGGAACTTACCCTTGCCAACTTTGAACCACCCAATATGAGAATGATATCTCCTACAATACAATGCTTCAAAAGGGGCCACGCCAATCCACGAGTGGTAACAATTGTTATAGGTAAATTCAATCAAAGGGAAGTGGCTATACTAACTACCACCATAATCTATCACACAAACCCGCAAAATATCCTTTACTATTTGGATATTCCTTTCTGCTTGTTTATCCATTTGTGGGTGGAAAGTGGTACTAAGGCATACCTTAGTCCCCAAACCTTTTTGGACTGACTTCTAAAAGTGAGATGAAATTGGAGGGCTATGATCCGAGATAATAGAAACCAAAGACCCACGCAATCTTATAATATCCGCAAGATACAACTTAGCATAATCCTATAATGAAAAATTTGTCCTCGAGGGAAAGAAGTGAGCAGACTTAGTCATCCTATCAAGGATGACCCAAATAGAATGACATTGATTCTGAGACTGGGGAAGATAGGTAACAAAATCCATATTAATCACCTCCCACTTCCACTCGGGAAAGCCAATATCTTTGTATAAGCCTCCGGGCCTCATGTGCTCAACTTTCACTTATTGGCACACCATATACTTAGCCACATAACTAGCCACATATCGCTTTACATTACCTCACCAATAAAACCCTCTAAGATCTTGATAAATCTTCATAGAATTGGGATGTATAGAATACCGAGATTCCTGAGCCTCGGCCATAATCGTTTCCATCAATCTATAAAAATCAGGAACACATAGCCTACCTTGGTACCTCAAAATACCATCACCACCAATCACAAAGTCATCAACCCTGTGTTGACGCACATTACCCTTGATCTTTATCAAATCATGATCCAACACTTACTTTTCCTTTATCTCAAAAACAAGAGACGATTTAGATACTAGATACAAAAATACACCACCATCCTCGGAGTCCACGAGACAAACTCTAAGATTAGACAATTGGTGAATATCCTTCACCAGTTCCTACTTATCCTTATCCACATGGGCTAAGCTTCCCATAGACAATCTACTAAGAGAATCAACGACTACATTGGCTTTACCTGAATAGTAATGAAGACGTATATCATAGTTTTTTAAAAACTCAAGCCACCTCATCTGTCGGAGATTCAACTTCATTTGAGTAAACACATACTGAAGACTCTTATGATAAAAAAAGATGTCAACATGAACTCCATAGAGATAATGTCACCAAATCTTCAAAGTAAAAACCATAGCTAACGATTATAATTCATGAGTAAGGTAGTTCTTCTCATAAACTTTCTATTACCTAGAAGCATACGATTCCACCCTACCATGTTGCATCAATATGAAACCAAGCCCAATACAATAAGCATCACAATAGACTATAAAACCATCACTACCTTTAGGTAAGGTCAAAATCGGGGCTAAAGTCAATTTATCTTTCAACTTCTCGAAACTACTCTCACACGCATCCGACTACAAGAACTTGACTTTCTCTAGGTCAACATAGTTAAAGGGGTAGCTATAATAGAAAAATCTTCACAAACCTCCTATTATAATCGGCTAGAAGCTCCGAATATCGATTTAAGTTACAGGTCTAGGACATTTCATAACTGCCACAAATTTTTAAAGATCTACCATAATCCCTTCACTAGAGATAACATCACCAAGGAAGGTCACAAATTTCAACCCAAATGTGCACTTAGAGAACTTGACATACAAATGATAATCCCTCAAAATTTGTAATATGGTGTGGAGGTGATCGACATGATCCATCTCAATCTTAGAATAGACCAAGATATCATCAATGAAGACAATGACAAACAATCCTAAGAACGAATGGGAGACCCTATTAATCAAATCCATAAATGTCGCTGGGGCATTGGTTAACCCAAAGGACATAACTAAAAACTCATAGTGACCATACCGGGTTCTAAAAATGGTCTTAGGGATATCCATTTCCCTAATCTTAAGTTGATAATATACCAACCTAAGTTCAATTATAGAGAAACACTTCACACCTTGAAGTTGATCAAACAAATCATCGATCCTAGGAAGAGGATATTTATTCTTTATGGTCACTTTGTTTAACTGGTGATAATTGATGCACATACGAAGAGAACTATCCTTTTTGTGTATAAAAAACACGGGAGCACTATAAGGAGAGATAATAGGATGGATGAATCCTTTATCTTGATGGTCTTTCAATTTCTCCTTAAGCTCTTTTAGCTCTACCAGAGCCATTCAATAAGGAGGGATATAAATTGGACGAGTGTCCGGAATAAGATCAATCCCAAAATCAATTTCCCTAATAGGAGGAATTTTGAAAAGGTCATTGGGGAAAACCTTGGGAAACTCATTGACCATGGGAACAAATTATAGAGAAGGACTTTCCGAGTTAGAATCTTTAACTCAGACCAAATGATACAAACACCCCTTTGAGATCAACCTTTGGGCTTTAAGATACGAAATAAACTTTCCTTTAGGCACTGAAGAACCCCATTCCCATACAATGAATGACTTATTAGGGAATTTAAACATGACCCCAAGGGTTCGGAAATCTAAGGAAGCATAGCACGAATGCAACCAATCCATCTCAAAATAACATCAAAATCAATCATGTCTAACTCTATCAAGTCTACAAGAGTTTTTCTACCACTAAAAGATACCATACACCACCTATAGACCCGTTTAACAACCACTGAGTCTCCTACCAGGGTATAAATAGAAAAAGGAACTGCCAGACTCTTAGGACCAAAACCAAGATGCACAACCACAAATGAGGTTACATAAGATAAAGTAGACCCTGGATCAAGCAAGCAATACACATATCGGGAGAAGAGTTTCAGCATACCCGTAAATACATCCATAGATGTATTAGAATCCCAGCAGGAAGCAAGTTCATACAAGTGATTCCGGCCAACACCGATACCAAAAACAAAAGCCGAAGCAGAAATAACACCCTTCGATGCAAGAGTAGGTAATATAGCAATAGGGGCTCTATTGGTCCAAGAAGCCACTAGAGAAGGGCAATCCCACCATAAATGCCCAATCTAACCACATCTAAAACATCTGTTCCATTCATTCTCACACTGACTATGATGAGGCTGATCATAGAATCTACAAAGTGGGTGGGATAAAGGCAACTAAGCTTTGCCACATTGAGATTGGACACCCGGTTCTTGGAACCTACCACTAAACTGTGACCAACAATCACCTGATGACTTTAGGTAAGGAACACTAGCCAAGGAAAAGAACTCGAACCCCCTACTTCTTACTAGGCTACTTAACCTCATCTCTACCACTATGCTTAAAAGTTTTAAACTTCTTCCCTTGCATTTAACTAAACTGAACTTATTTTTTTCTCTTCTTTAACTTGTTGCTCATACACGATCAACCCAGAGATGTTCATACATTTGATCAACAAGGACTCCTTGCTCTCAATCACCAATATGTGGGACAATCCTGAGACAAACTTACGCATCCTAGTCCTCATGCTAGAAACTATCTTAGGAGTATACCTTGACAATTGATAAAATTTCAAGGCATACTCCTGAACAGACATCCTTCCTTGCTTCAAGTTCATAAACACCTTTGCTTTTACTTCTCTCAACTCTAGAGAAAAGAAGCAGTCTAAGAAAGCCTCAAAGAAAGTGTCAAAGAAATCCTCCCACGTGGCGGGACTAGCATCTACACTCCTAGACAACTCCCACCCCTTTGTACCATTAGTATGCTATATCATTCAATTGGTAGGAAGCAAACTCAACGACCCCAATATTTGAAGCATGCATGATTCAGAAGACCTCTATTTCATCAATGAAGCATCAAGAATCCTCCTAAACCTTTGTACCCATGAACATAAGAGGGTTCAACCTAATAAATTAGCCAACTCTTATGGCCTTAGAAGAAATAGTATCCGGAGTCCCAAACTCTGATTGAAAGGCTACCAATTGAGTCAAGAGGTTGATAGAGTGGCAAAACTCGACATTAGTAGCATCCCCTTGAGGTGAGTGAGGGGAAAAGTCTCTCTTATAATTAGGTTTTGTGTGGATAAGTGGAAGCCCATGAGGATTGTTAGATGTCGCAGCTCTAGCCTTGGTCTACACCTCAAAAGTTGGACGAGATCCATCCATAAGGCCCTCAGTTGGGCCGAGGTGTTTGCTTGAGTATCAGATCTCCTTGGAGGCATGATCTGAAAGATAAGCAAATAGAAATCAGAGAAATCCATGACCTTAGACTTTACAACTTGAGATTCAAACACAAGAAAGGGAAATATTCCTAAATGTCTCATAGTACCTCTCTTATAAGTGTAAGGCACTTCACACCCATAAAAGAGACTCTACTTGACACGACATTGTGGATATCTAACTGACCATGAACCTAGGCTCTGATGCCAACTTTACATGCCCCAAAGCCAGACCATGTAGTATGGGCATCTTAAGCCCAACTTGGATTAGAGATTGCCCCATTAACCCAACCCAATCATCATACAAGCCCACAAATGTCGAATACAATCCAAACATATATCAAGGTAGTGGAAATTATGACTAATAGTCAATACTTAGACAATATCTAACATTTCATAAATATCAACAATCTACCAACAAACCTAAGTCCATAATCATTCACAATTCTTCTATATAAATCCAAAGTTTATACAAGTATATGTTGGGACATGCCCTCGATAATAGACCAAAAACCTAATACAAGACAAGTCTATAATGATAAGATAAAGACCATGAAATGCATGACTTTTGGAGAATGAAAGCCCACCACTTCAATGTCAATCACCCAAACACATGAACACCTATCACTATACAGGAAGAGAAGAAGTTGCTCCGACTCTTATGTCCTATGAGGACATAGTGTCTGGAGATGGTTAGCAATTGGAGAGCTAGCATGTAATTCAATAATAAGGATAATATATCATTATCATTTAAAGACAAGTAACTTCATCATGTTCAACCATGTTTACATACGTAATCATCCATGTAGATATATATATAACATGTTCATTATGTGCCATAAGTAAACAAAACTTAGAAGCATTCTCAATATACTCATTCACATGTAATGTGGTGGAGGAATTCAAACTTCCACACATATATATTCAAATAGTTCTTATTAGGCAGGCGACTTTAACCTCATACATTCTCATTATACTAGGGACTTTAATCGCACACATTCATTCGGAGAGGGACTTTAATATCATGCCCTTTTTGATTGGCATGGGACTCTAACCTTATTCGTTATTCATTAGGCTAGGGACTCTAACCTTAACCGTTATTAGATAGGGAGATCTAACCCCAAATGAGCTCATTCGGCATGAGACTCTAACCACACATAATATTAGTTAGGGGACTCTAACCTTAAGCTAGAATATTTTAGCAAGGAACTCTAATCTCTTGCATTTTCATTAGGTAATGGAATCTAACCTCAAGACATATTAGATAGGAAAGAGACTTTAACTGCAATTCATCACAACTATCATTACTTGACATTGGGAATCTAATCCTTTGTCCCTACATCAATATTCATTAACTTCAACACTTAGGGACTCTAACCCACTTAACCAATTCCACACTACCCATGGCTCTTAGGCCAATGCCTTAATTCAATTCATCATTCAATTCGATTTATGGTCATCAATACCCTTATGAAGCATTCATTCCTCATTAGCTAACTCATATCCATTTAGTTTAACATAATTTAATTTCACGTTGGGGATTTTAACCACTCTTTAGCCATCATACCAATAAGGTCATAAATTAAAAAATTACATGGCCAAAAATATCATTACAATACCACTTATCAGCCATTCATACTATTGGTGTATTCCCTTAGTTCAAAATATTATCAACATATGACTAGACATTTCACTTAGACATCGTCACAAACACATTGTGTGCATACCATTATCAAGACCAATTTCATGGTACAATTCATAAATATTAGGGTTACTCAAGAGCCATTTGTTAAACCCCAAACAAAAAGCACCCACATATGCAAATCACCGCCAATAACATGTATAGACACAAGTCTAAGTAAGAACAAACATTATTTGTCATTACGCAACAAAACCCTTATCATTTGCATTCAAAATCACCATTCTACTATTAATCTATGTGTAAAATATATGGTTTTTTAGTTATTTAACAAGGTATAGAGTTACATACCTTAAACAAGACGATCCACTGAGGGACTTGAATCCTCATTTCCTCTAGATAAACACCCTTGAAACCCTATCCTCCAATTCTTCAAAGATGTGTTTAAGAGAGAATTTTAGAATGTTTTTGTCCTGAAAATGAGGGTTTAGGTAGACACAACACATTATATAGTAAGGGGATTGAAGTGGCCTTCCAGGTGGTACGACTCACTTGAGTCAATCGTACCCTATAGTATGAGTGGTACCCTAAAAAGTACCTTAGGATTTTCCTAGGACTCTTACACTGGTCAAGGTACGACTACACACCCTTGAATTATATCTAAAGGGTACAACTATACCTTAAACCATACACCTAACTCATGCCATAAATAGTCCACTTAAGTTCAAGACAACACTCTATACAACTAGGTTTGGTATGACTCAGACCCTAATGCACGATGGAGGGGATGCTAAATAATACCTAGGACAGTGAGTAACCCCTACTACACTGCCTAGGGTACGAGAGAAGGTCACTAAGTAGTATCCATGGGGTACAACTAGTACCTTAACTCATACCTAGTCCAGTGACATCAAATGAGGAGATTTTCTCATGGTTCAAAGCCTAGGTATTTTAGATGACTAAATTTAAGTATTTAAATTGAAGGAACTTTGGACAATTCCCTTCTCACCCAATTAAAATCCCACATTAATAAGGCACTTAAGAAGGGTTATTTCTCCTTTATGACATACTCAAAACACTTTCAACAGACTTTTAAATTCTTTAAAAGCTATCATACTTTGGGTTTCCAAGAAGTAGGCTATCCAAGGGCTCAAGGGTCAAATTCTTTCCGTGAAACTTGGTATTCAAGCATATTACTCTTTCCTAATTATTAATTTGCTAAAATCATGATTTTTAAAGTGTTGTTCATATTACATTAAGGTTGGTTTTGAAAACATGGGTTCAGTTCTTGGACAATTATTGTTTATGGGATGTTTCATATTTATCCTTGGATGGGTTATGTTTAAACAATGGTTTTAAAATCAAATCGATGCATGGGAATGGTTAATGAACTAGGTATTATGATTCCCCAAACTTGTGACTTTTTAAGTGGTTATGACCCCAACCCATATTGTCAAATTGGTTTTTAATATGAACTACTCATAAACTATTACATAATGTGAAAAGTCAATGAAGCGTAGTGATTTTTTGAATTAAACCTTAAGGGATTGTGTAATTCCCTAAGACAATGGGTAATTGAACCTAAGGGAATTGTGATTTCCCTAAAAGATGGTAAATAGTGTGGCATGTTAAAGTTACCTTGAAAGTGTAGTTGGTATGACGATACAAACAACGTATGTCTCAATGTATATCATGGTTCAATAAATGATAATGTATGTTCTAATTGATTTAATTGGGCTTTAATGAGGGTTTTGTAGCTTAGTTATGAAAGTGGGGGCCACTTTAAACCATAGTTGATGAGTGAAGGTCTATATGACTGGGTGGTTCGATCCCCCCATATTAATATCATTTGATTGGGAGGTTTGAGTCCTCCATGTCGTATTATATGATTTGGTGCTAATGACACCTTGATATTCCAGGAGGTTTGAGTCCCCCATAGTGCATATGTATACTTTCTGGTTCGTGAAGGCACACACACTAGGGCCCTATTATCTGGGGGAGATTGGGCTCACATAGCCCGTGGGTCCCTTCTTTTGTGATGACAGTCGAGCTACACAATCTAAGCTAAAGTTTTAAAGTGCATGCTAAGCCTTATACCCTATCCCGTCATGTGATACATATGTATAGGAATTTTATTATGTGCATTGGTTTTGAATAATTTTAAACTATTGATCACTTATGCTATCCTTATCTATGAGATACATGCTAGTGTTCACCCCACTAACCATATTCAGACACTATATCCCCACGCGATGCAGGCACCAGAGATAACTCTACTTTTTCTGCACATAGTTAGGTGGATCAACTCAATTCGTCATTTCGTTGTAGTGAAGTGGTGAGATTTCATACTTTGGAAAACTTAGACATTTCATTCGTTCTTATTATAGACTAGAGTTGAGAGTTTTATTATCATTAACATTATCATTGTAATTGTCATTGTCATCTTTCAGAGTCGGGGACACATCCCGACCAAGACTGGTTTTTGGCTCTTGTTTTAGAAGGCTTTGTTCAATTATTGTGGACTTGGGTGATATTGGTCAGTTATTTTGGCCGGTCGATGGTTATCGGTAATAGACATACCCTATATTCTTTCAACTTATCTTGTTATATGTTTGGAATGTATCCTACATTTAGGATATTGTGTTTGGTTTGGTTTGGTGTAGGGGGTGTTCTCCTGTCCACATGGGTCTTCAGATACACGTCACAGCCAGGCCTTGGTTTGGGTCATAGCACACTAGTATATACTTCATCCCTTAAGAATTCAAAAAGGGACCCATGAAATCATTTCCCCACATATCAAACAACTCTAACTCAAAGATTGGTGTCATGGGGGGTTCATGTTTTTGCGAAATACTACCTTTTCACTAACACTAATCACAGACCTAAGCATAATCATGTGCATCTTTGAAATAGTCGGCTAAAAGTACCCACATTGAAGGATCTGTAGTTTTATGGGTACCACCATGTTGACCCCTCGACTAGTGATGAATAAAAATGTCACAACCCAATATACGAGTCATGATGGCACCTAGTCTAACCCGCCAGAAGGTAAGACAAACCGTTACCTTGAGCTAAACACAATGATTTAGCTTGGTGGAGATTCCCCAAAAAGGGCCTAATAAGTGATCCAATAACATAAATAAGAAGACAAAGAAATAGTTTATAGGTAATCACTACAGAAATACCATCCCACGATCAAGAAGAGCCAGTACATGAGCATCTAGAAATAATAATACAACCCAAGTATCAAGGATAGTCAATACATTTTTCCCGAAACAAAAGACTGAATGTACAAAGCTAGAAGGAAATGGGTGATTCTGACTCTAAGAGCTCACATTATCTCCAGGTATAAACAACTCACGAACACGAATCAACAGTGGCAACTAGTACTCAAATCTACACCAAAATGGTATAGAAGTATGGTATGAGTACTAAAACAATAGGTACTCAATAGGCATCATCGGCCGACTGAGCTAAATCATGGTATATATATGATAAAATGCAAGATAACATAACTAAGTCAAGGTATAGAAAAATACCTGAATCAACTCCAACATCGTTGTGCATAAATAAGTAAATAAACCGAAAGAATAGCATAATGTAACATAAAAAATCAGTGCATGCAATCATAATTACAATATTGGCTCCCATACACCAATTGGTGCAGAAAAGTAAATAACCTATTGCAAGCCCCCATAAGCCTAGAAGGAACAAACAAGATTTAACAACACACCACCGTCATTTACTAACTCTCATAATACTATCAAAATTCATCCAAGTTATGCCTCATAATAAATAGCGATTTTCCATATTCAACATTTGTAAAGTCAACACCTACCAACTAACATCATGTAACACTAATCCTCATGTATTAATAAATCATCCTTTATCAACTAGTCATTATTTCACTAGGGTTTATTCATATCATACTACATTAACTTTTTCCTCATTTAAACTTAGCTAGATTATCAAGCTCACCCCAACATCATCATATCATAATAGGAATATCATCAATAGCATAATATACATTTTCAGACTCAAACAGATAAATATAATCAATAGCTGGACTTGAATCGATAAATATATCTTCAGTAGCCCGACTTGAACCATTAAATATATCATCAATATTTGGAATTGAATTGGTAACCTAGACTTAAACTGATAAATATAAGTATATCAACATAATCCATAGCATCCTCAATAGCACAAGTAAAAGCATAAACAATAGCACCAACTGGTGCATCAACCAACATATCTATCAAGTCTCAATGTTTCTGAGTATCACCTCATTAAGAATTTCCAAGAGTCTAGCAACAGTATAAAGGTCTACATAAGCTAACATACGACTTAGCCTAAGGTGGGTTATGTGCCCACTTCTAATTCTCGAAGTTACATTTTAGGCAAATTCTACCAGAACAAGGCTTAAGGTATCTAAATTCACTTTTAGATGTTAAACAAGCATCAATTCTCCCTAGGATAGGAAATTCACCTAAGTTATGTGCAACTAGGTCGATTATGCCTAAATTATGGTTTTTGATTAGCCTAAACAGTCCTACTAACTCAAGTATTTCAATTCATCAATATAACACCTAGGACCCATCCCTAATCTAACACAATATCATAAAAATACTAAGAACTAGATCAATCTAACAAGGGGTGAAAACTAGCCTACCACAATGCCAAAGAAAGCTCAATGATCCGCTAAATCACTGCTTTACCCTTTAGAGAAGCTTCCCCAAGGTGCCAAGCTATCAAAAACACATTTATTAATCAATACGAGAATAATGATATCCATATTGGACCATTGTGCTATAGGTCAAATCACATCAAAACCCCACATAGGTCCCACTTAGGGAAAATCATATTTTCGAAACCAACACAACATCCACATGCTCAAGGAATCATTACCCTCAAAGATAGGTGAAACTAAGGTAATTTAGGGATAAAATCAAACCTTTAAGATTTTGCAATTTTTGAACAAAAAATCAAGAAAATCTATGAAGAAATAGGTAAATTCTTACATTAAATTAGAAGATAATCACAGAAACAAGTCTTAATCAAACATCCCCTTTAACCACAAGCCTAAATCCCACTTAATCTCACTCTTTAGGTTTTAAGATCTAAAGAAATAGATGAGAATTGGCTAAATTCATGAAATATGGTGTCTATTTATACCCATCCCTAATCCTTGGGTTCCACAATCTTTACCCGAGGCGTACGATCACCACATCTTGGCTACACCAGTGAATCACAATCGCGATAAGCCACTAGGATCACAAAACTTAGGGCCTGTAGGGGTATCAAAACCGCATCCCTTGGATAACGATTGCGGGGACACAGATAACATCAATAGACTTGGAATTTTCCAAGTCTCTGCCAAGCCCTCGAGATTCATTTGGAATCCTATGTACTTAAATGGACTATGCAACCACACAAAATTTGATAATTCAAATTCAAAATATTCAAAATTACTACATGAGTTATTTCGATTAAATATGGGTCCTATACCCAATTTTTTATTTCTTAACTTTCGATCGATAGGTCGAAATGAGCCCGGGTGCCTCAGGATCTGAATCAAAGGTCCACCTAGCCTAACATCAACTTTATAGAGCTGCCAAAACTGTTAAAATTTGCATTCAAGGTCATTTGAATGATGTTTTTCCTTGGTGGACATTTTGATCCAGTGAAGATTTCTAAACAGATAATTGGCTTTGAAAACAAAATAAATTTTTTGGTAACTAAACTGTCCTTTCCAGCAAGTCTTAAATGACTTAAGGAAAATATAGAAAAGCTCTAACAGCAAAAACAAGCAGAAATACAAAAAATGACCTGAAGAGTCATTATAATATACACTACAAAAGGAAATTTCATCTGCAAAAGTTAAGCATTATGTACCTGAAGTCTCGAACAGGTGAGGATACTGGGTCCTCATCTTGCTCTTGATCTTCAAAGTAGCCTCCTTTACTGGGTGGTGCCTCCATTGAACATTAACTACAAGAATCTCTCTAGTGTTTAGCCTCCTAACTTCACTAACCAAAATGAGCACTGGATCCTCTATAATAGGACAATCGCTCATATAGCTAGAGTGAGTCCCATCTAATTATATGAGATGGATTAGGAAGGTATCACCATAACACAAAAATGTGGAAGTTTAGATGGACAACAACAAAATATGGAGGTATAGCTAACTTATAAGTCACCTCACCAACTGTGTGAATAAACTCAAAAGGTCAGAGATATCTATGGCTGAGCTTTCCCTTCCCTCCGAACCTCATCACACCCTTCATGGGTGATACATAGAGAAATACTTGATCAACAACTCCAAATCTAAAGGAACGTATCTTACAGTCTGCACAGGCCTTCTACCAACTCTGAGCTACTCTTAACTTGTCCTAAATCACTATGACTTTATCCAACATATCTTAAAGTAAATCAGTACCACGGGATCAAACCTTAGAAGTCTCAAAACATTCAATCAGAGAACTACATCTCCTGCTGAATATTGCCTCAAAAGGTGTGATCTCAACACTCTAATGATAACTGTTCTAGTAAGCAAACTATGCAAAGGCTAAGTGCTCCTCCCACTAGCCTCCAAAATCCATAACACATTCTTGGTGCATATCCTCGAGTACATGAATAGTTTTCTTGGACTGGTCATCAATCTGCAGATGAAAAGTCATACTAAGATCTACCTGGGTACCTAACTTCCCTAGAAAAGCTCTCCAAAAGCTAAAAGTGAACACGAAATCTCAATCCGAAATAATAGATATGGGTACACCATAAAAATGGACTATCTCATGCATATAGATGCGAGCTAACATCTCAACACTAAAGGACATCTGAATAGGAAGGAAATAAGCTAACTTGGTCAATTGATCCACGATGACCTAAATATCATAGAAACCACAAGAAGTACAAGGTAAGCGACTAATGAAGTCTTAGCTAATCCTCTCCCATTTCCACTCGGTAATGGGCATTCTTTGAATTGAATCACCTAGGTACTGATGCTTTTGCTTCACCTACTGACAACAAAGGCAACGAGCTATAAAATCTGTCACAACTCTCTTTATGCCACTCTACCAATAATGTTGTCTCAAATCTCTATACATATTAGTCGTGCCCGAATAAATGGATATGTAGAGCTATGAGTCTCATGCAGAATCAACTAAAACAAGTCATCAATCCTTAGAACACAAACGCAACCATCAAATCTCAAAATACTTTTAGAATCAATGGTCTTTCCCTTTGACTCACCACTCATAATCGAATCACAAAGGAAATGAAGCTTACTATCCTCAAAATAACAAGGCCAGAATCTGCTTAAAAAGTGAAAACCTCGACATAATACTAGAAAGAATCCTCCTAGGGTCTAAAATATCAAGACGAGCAATCAAGTTTGCTTAGGACTAAATGTCTCATGCCAATGACCTCTAAGAAACTGAGATACATGCCAAGCTTCCTATACTCACTTCCTTCTGACTCAAGATATCTACTACCACATTAGCCTTTCTTGGATGAAACAAAATGGAGATATCATAATCCTTAATCAATTCCATGCCTCTAAGCTATCTAGAATTAAGCTCTCTCCGGGTTATAAGATGTTGAGATAATGCCTCCAAATCTTTAGTGCAAACACTATGGTTTCTAATACCAAATCATGAGTGGGATAGTTGCAGTCGTGCTTCTTAATCTATCTCAATGTATAAGAAATAACATGAACCCGCTGCATCAAGACACAACCTATACCAAAACTAGAAGTATAAAAAAATATAGTGAATCCTTTGCCTTAAAAAAAGCTAAAATAGGAGGTAAAGTAAGGAAATACTTGAGCTTTTTGAAGATCCACTAACAATACTTGGACCATTAGAAAGGAACCTCTTTCCAAGTTAGTCTTGTCATAGGCACTGAAATAGTAGTAAAACCCTTGATGAATCCTTTGTTATAATTGGGCAAACTGATAAAGCTATGAACCTCAATCGGAGATGCAGGTCTAGACCGATCACGAATAACCTTAATCTTTGCTAGGTCTAACATAATACAATCCTTAGACACCAAATACCTAAGGAATGTATAACTCAAACCCACAGTTAGAACTTGGAGAAAATCATATGATCTCTTAAAGTCTGGAGTATAATGCTAAAATATTGTGTATGCTCCTTTCTACTCCTTGAATACACAAGGATATATCAACAAACACAATCATAAAAAAGTCCAAGTTAGGTCTGAACACTTGGTTTATTAAATATAGATATATGAATAGGGAATTAGTCAAGCAAATGACATCACCAAGAACTCATAATGACCATAATGGATCCTAAAAGTTGTGTTCGGGATATCCTCAGCCTGAATCCTTGACTGATGGCCACTAAATTTCAAATCAATCTTAAAGAACATTGTCGCTCCCTGAAGTTGGCCAAACAAATTATCAATACTAGGATAGGATAATAGTTCTTCAACATCACCTTATTAAGTTGCCTATAATCAATACACATATGCATGGAGCCATATTTCTTCTTCACAAACAACACAGTAGCTTTCCAAGGAGACACACTCGATCAAATAAAACCCTTAACAAGAAGATCCTGAACCTGAGAATTTAGCTTCTTAAGCTTGGTAGGAGGCATATGGTAAGGTGCCATAGAAATAGGTAAGAGGTTGGGTACTATATATGAGATCAGTAGCAAACTCAATCTCACGGTTAGGGGGAACACTAGGAAGGTCATTAGGGAACATATAATGACACTCATAAACTATAGGAACAGAGTTAAATGATGGTCTCTCCATATTAGTATAACAAATATAAGCATGGTATAACTCGCAACCCTTAAAAATAAGTTTCCTAGTATGAATAAAAGAAATAATATTCGTCAGATCACAGCCAATAGCTCCCTACCACATGACTGCGGTACACCAGGCATGAATAAGGAACCAATCTTGGTAAAACATCTATGATTGCATGATAGTGGGTTAACAGACCATGCCCAAAATCATTTAAAAATCCATCATAATAAGAACAATAAGATCAACATAAGTATCAACATCCCTAACAGTCATAACACGGGATCTAAATACCCAATCTACTATTGAAAAATCAACTATGGGAGTAGATACACGCAAGGACACAAATAATAAATCCCAAGATAACTCAAATAGTGAAGCATAATAAGTAGATTCATAAGAATAAGTGGATCTAGGATCATATAAAGCAAGATCCAACTGATGATACATCAAATAATACCTGTAATAACAGTATCCAAAGAATCAATCATAGGTCTAGCAGGTTTTGTATACAACTGACCATGCCTACAATCTTGCTAGGATCTTAACCAACCTCCTATCCTGCCTGGCTGAGAACCTCCTTGAGAACCCTTAAAACTACCCTTATGGCTTTGAAATCACCTCCAGTTGAGGGATAAACTACCCTAATATGGGGAACACTCTGAGTTGAAGTAACAATCACCGCACGACTAGGGCACTTATGAGAATAGTGGCCAAGAGATTTACCACTATAACATGTCACCGAGTTAAACTAAAATAAATAGATCTAGCTAACTTAAAATAACTACAACATCTAGAATGATAAAAATATGAACTCTTCAAAGGCTTACCACTTCCCTGACCAGGGCAATCACTAACACTAGACTGACCTTTATTAGTAATCTTAAGCGCTGCCTGAATAGGTCGACTGGGTAGACTCTGAGACTTATAGGATAGATATAAAGAGTACCCACCATAAGAACTACTACCCCTAAATTAGGAACTACTATGGCTCCCGCAAAAATTACTCAGATATATAGACCTCTTATAATATTCCTCTTGGTCCTCATGATGTATATTCTCTATCACTTGATTGTTATTTGAAGCCTCAACAAAAGTCCTAATAGCAACAATGAAACTCTAAGTGGATATGCAAAGGGGAAGTCTCAATCCTTGAATAAAGCAACAAACTCTCTCAAACTTAGTTTCTACAATAAAAATAGCATGCCTAGCCAACTCATGAAAATGAGCCTTGTACTTAACAACTGTTATGGACTCCTACTCTAATTAGGAGAACCGATCCCTCAAATGATTCTTAAGGTTGCAAGGCATGTTATTCTCTGTGAACATCTTAGAGAATTGAGTCTATATCAAATGAGAAGATCCGGCTGGTCTAGAATCCATATAACCTTTTTGCCAATGTCAAGACACCAGGTCAACTAAAATATTGTGTAATCTATACCATGAGTCCTAAAAAGGCCTAAATTACAGAGCCTATCCTTACAAGCAATTCAATACTCATATGCATCCTTACCCATAGCAACAAAAAACCTAGGCAGAGCCAATCTAAAAAATCTACCAAACATCTTTTACTCCTCAAAAGACATAGAAGGCTAGGTAACCACTAGCTGAGCAACTGTCGATGTAGAAGGGACCTTAACTCTTGGAGCCACAGCTATAGGATACACCTTTGCCTATGTACCACTCTAATCTGAAGGCTTTTCACCTTTATATGGTGCACCACAAACTATCCCTTAATGCTAAGCTAATGCATCTCTGAAAATTGAAGGAAATAAACCCCAATGCATCCTGGGCTGGTCCCTGGCCCACTATTGGCTGGGGTGGAAGAATATCTGGCCCAAGTTTGGGAATAGGATCTAGTAGAGGGCCTCTCTATTAGCCCTAACCTTGGGATATATCACTCACTTATATATGACCTATGGGTCATCCATGAACAGGAGTAGGATCTCTAGGCTTGGTCTCAGGAATCTCATCTCATGTAGTGGTAGCACGTGTCCTGGCCATCAAGGTAAGATGAAAAACAAAAGAATGTTCTATAAATCAACTCAGACTCTTAGCATGATATGATTGAAAGAACTGATAAACTGCTAAGAATGTCCCATAGCCTCCCAATGATAGGAAACTAATGTCATGATTTTGATCTGCAGGAATCTACTAGTGTCACGACCCAACTTCTCAGGAAATAATGGCGTCAACCATAAATCACTACTAGGCAAGCCAACCGGTAGTCTGGACTATCTAGTAGTGGACTACTCAATAATATAACGAAAAGAATAGGAAATATATGAAATAAATATAAATAAATAGAAGAATCCCAAAACCTGGTGGTATCAGTACAAGAGCTTCTAACATAATAAGAGTACAAAAGTGATATATCAAGGAGAAATACACTGGTATAACTTATATCCGAATTTAACTTAGAGACTAGTTTAATACATAGAAGAGAGATAAGTAATACTCCAAACCCCACGAGCTCACTCTAAGTCTCTGAACAAGAGATACTCTGAACGATGCACACATCAATGGTGATAACTCGTACTATGATCTGTAGGCTGTAAAAGTGTAGTATGAGTTCAAAACAAATGGTAATCAGTAGGCATCTACCAACTAAGCTCAAAAGATAAAGCAGATATACACCATATTTAAATAGAATGAAATCTACACCCAAGAGTCTAGAAATTATAAAATAAATTAATGAGAATAATAAGGGACAACTATCCTATTCATGTCAAAAAGTCTAACATAACAAGACTAAGGAAGTATCGAGGTGAACTATCCTATTCCAGTAGCATTCAATTTACGATAATCTAATAATGTGTATCCCAGGACAACATACGAATAAATGATGAAAGAATGATATATTGTAATATACAAGGTGAAAAAATGACTATACAATATGAACAACAAAGGGAGGGATATACGATAGTTGCATAGTTTCTTATAGCTAGATATATATATGTAGATATATATACATATAAACATGAGGTTATCTCAAAGAATAATATATATTATCATATTTTCATTCTAAGACTTCATTATAATACTATCAGGATTTAAATACTAATATACTCAGGGTTTCTAACCCATACGGCTAAACATGAATAATCATGCATAGTAATGTGATCATAAGATAGAAGAGGTTGAAGACATACCTCAATCTCAATACTAGATCAATGACCAATCTCTCATATGCTAGCCATAATAATGATTATAACAATGATAATAAAAGTATCAAACAACTAAATACCTAGCTGAGCCTATGCGTACCCCCACCATCCCAGACTCAGAAAGTTCAATAAATATATAACAACACAAGGCATATTCTTCACCTATATCTATGAAACCGTCCTATACCATATGATAAATATAGGTGTATACTAGTGATAGGAAATGCACATGCAGGAATGAATTCAAAGTACACAATCAATATTACAACTCATCATAACTTTCCTCATCAGGACCATCATCATCGTCATTAACCTCTGTCCTTTCTGGGCATCAACATATCATCAATATATCCTCTGACCCTATAGGGTATCAACATCATCATAATAGTATCCTCCGGCCTTTTCGGGTATCAATATCATCATAATAGTATTATCTGTCCTTATCGAGAAATAATATTATCACAAAAATCATTATCGATTAACATACACTAAAAATACTTGTAAATATAGTCATATCACCATAGAATATCTATCTATCCGATGTTTCTCAACTACTCGTTATTAGTTAACTGATGTTTATTCTAAAGAAACTAATAGTTTACTAATCGTTGCACGACTTCTAGTTATTATCCTAAATATCTGCCATATTTATGGGATAGCAACTAATAACTATTTACTAAATAATTAATATCTAACATCTAGTTAAGGTTGATAACTAGACCAAATCGTAATTTATCCACTATTCATCATTATCAACTAGTCATACTATACCCATTTATCACTATTAGAAACCACATTACTACTTGTCACCTAACTATCTTTTATTAACTAACACCATTCATTAACTAACCATCATTTAACACTAATACTTGATTAACTATTCATTTATTAACCATTTAGGAACTATTCATTATTAATAACTACTCAGCTCTTATTACTAACATCTCTTATAATCTAGCCTCATCAATACACAACTCCTCGGCTATCCACTAATCGATGTCACAAACATAATGATCAACATCAACTAATCTTCACCTATACTAGACTCGACCTTACCATAAGTAATGCATTAACCATCACTACCTACCATATATTTATACTAATCAAGATTTATTAATGAATACTTAGATTAACTAACCACCAAGTTCTATAGTCAGCTATTAGAAAACTAGCTACCAAATAGCTTAACTGTTAATTTGATAGAACAATCATAAGATCATAATTCATTTAGAATAACATAAGTTACCAATATTATAATCATGGATGTACCAAATCTATGTATGCCATCACCAGTATAAAATCAATAAACTCATAAGCAACATACCACATCTTTCTCTATCCCATACCAGAGAGATGTATATACACACACACACACACACACACACATATATATATATATATATGAATCCATAAACTATAATCATATCCTTTACAATGACAATCACTTCTCAGATATCCAACCATTACCATGACCTGGCCCTTGGCCCAATAACATATCTAAAATAATAGAAACATCATAATCACAGCCTTAGGCCAATATACATATCTAAAACTCTTGTCAATAATCATATTTATAAGACATAACATATCTCTAACCATCTCACACATAGAAGG
>NC_061117.1:82016519-82041574 GCF_002878395.1 Capsicum annuum | reverse complement strand
GCATCAAACTGATCTAAGAAGGCTGATGCATGCACATTTGAATCCTAACACGCTGATACCATCTCTACATTCACACAAATCAATGAGAGATTATCTAAGGCAAGAACAAACTAAAACAAAAGTCATAAAACCGACTCCAAATCTAAAAATAACCTTCCTTTACTATTTTCCACATCTTATCTACTCCAAGTTAAGAGGAAAATCACATAAGTCTCATCCACATAGTCTCATCACAGAGAACTCAAAGAACTGAAGCTGGCTCGATGAAAGTCCATAAAGGAGACATGAAAATAAGCTCATAAGGCATTATCTGGGCATACAAATAGAGAGAATCAAGGATTGCAATCTATGCCAATACTATAACTAGTCCAGATAAAAATCAAACTGAAATCTCAAAATCTTATATATAACTACTCATCGCTAAATATTCCACTCTAGGATGTATCATCCATCAAGAATGGAGCCAGACTGAATCAAAATCGATAATATTATTCCCAATAAGTAAATAATCTAAAATTCCTAAAGAAAACTAAAACTTAAGGTCAAAAGTAATATAGCCAATATGGGGCCCATGGGTTATCATCTGATCACTCATCAACTATGGTCATAGCAAAGTCTAGAAGATTAAATAAAAAATCATATATTAGGCTCAACCAGCCTATAAATAAAATCTAAACAAGGATAAGTCTAAAGCTAAAACACCTATACTTTAGACCCTTAGAAAACTTCCTAAGTTTTGAGGTTTTAGGTTGGGTACGGTTTGACCAAGCCTCTCGTATGCAAAGATACATGTCGTACTCTTCCTTCTCATATAGATATAAGTTTAGGTCATTAATGCACTATCCCATATATGAATTATCCCCTCCCTAGTTGTACCTTTGGGTACGAGTCATACCTTACCAAGTCGTATGGAGAGTTGAGCTTGACCTAGTTAAAACTATTTTGGGTACGATTTAGGATATAGTTTAGGGTACCAATTATACCCTAGGCTATTTAGAAGTCCATGGTAAGGCCTAGGGTATGATCTAGGGTACCACTCGTACCCTAAGGTGTAGCCTATATGAGGTGGCCATACCCTCCGGGGCCAATTTTTATAGCTTTTTGCTGAGGACTTTTTATATATTTCTCACCACTAAACCCTTAAAACCCTAGACATATATCATCTTTTGGCTCTTTATTATTTACATATAAAAGATCAAAACATCCAAAAATTCTCTCTAAATATTTTCTCCTAAGATTGAAGCTAGGGCTTTAAGAGGTGTCCTTCTGAAGACTTGAAGACCAAAAATACATTTGTGAATCATCTTTTCTAGGTCACATAGCTCTTCCCTCACTGTAAGATTGAAAACATCATGTTTTAAACTTTGATTTTTATTCTTAAATAGTGGTTTTGAAATGCAAATGTTTAGGGTTTTTAATATAAATTATGGGTATTATTTACTCTTCATTTAAATAATGTTTTCACATGTTTTTGGTGATGGTTTGCATATGTGGGTGCTTACTGATTATGGTTTAATGCATGGGTCATGGGTAACCTTAATCTTAGTGGTTTTTTACTATGGTTTTAGTTTTGTTAAAGGTGTGTCGAATAGGCATTTGCGAAAATGTCTAAAGGAAATCTCAATTCACATGTTAATGTGTTTTGAACTAAGGAAATGGATAACTGAGTATGGATGGTATATAAATGGTTTTTCAAAGTCTTTTCTATCCATGAAATGGTTTAATTAGAAACTTTGGTGGTTCAATTGATTAAAAGGGTTTTGAGTCCCTAATCCTTGGGTTAGTGAGTGTCCTTGTTGAATGATGGTCTAGATCCCCAAAAGTCATATGAATAGTTGATTAATAGAGGTAATGGAATATGTATACTTATATTTGTACATCCGATATCATAGCGATCTCTTGTGAAATAAAGGAAAAACAAGTGTTGGATATTGTTTTTATGCAGATTAAGAATAATGTGACTTAGGAAAAAGTTATGGACTTTATGATTGAGGGTGATGGTATCTTGAGGTATCAAAGTAGGCTATGAATTCCCAATGTTGATGGACTGAGGTAAAGTATTTTGTCCGAAGTTCATGGATCCCGTTATGCTATTCATCCCAATTCTACAAAAATGTATCATGATCATAAGGAGTATTATTGGTGGAATAATATGAAAAAAGATGTGGCTAGCTATGTGTCCAAGTTTATGGTGAGACAACAAGTGAAACTCAAGAACTTAAGACTCGGTGGTTTGTATCAAGAGATTGAGTTGCCTGAGTGGAAGTGAATATTTACTAATATGGATTTTATTACAGACCTTCCCCTATCTCAGAATCAATGTGATTTTATTTGGGTAATTATTGATAGGATGAATAAGTCCTCTCATTTCCCGTCTGTAAGGACTAGTTATTTGATGGAAGATTATGCTAAGTTTAGTTTTGCAAAGATTGTGAAGTTGCATGGTTCTTCGATTTCTATCATCTCGGATAGTGGTACTCCATTATTAACTCACTTTTAGAAGTTGTTTAAAAAAGGTTTGGGTACTAAGGTGAATCTTAGCACCACTTTCCACCTGTAAATTGATGGATAAGCAAAGAGGAGCATTCAAACATTGGAAGATATGTTGTGTGTTTGTGTGATTGATTATGGAGGTAGTTGGTACAACCATTTTTCTTTGATTGAATTCATCAATAATAATAGCTACCATTCTAGTATTGGAATGGATCCTTTTGAGGCATTGTATGGTAGGAGATATCGCTCTCCTATTGGGTGGTATGAAGTTAGAGAGGGTTAGTTCTTGGTGCTGATTTTGTTCACCAAGTCTTAGAGAAGGTGAAGGTGATTCACGATAGGTTGAAAGCCGTTCAAAGTAATCAAAAGTTCTATGAAAATGTGAGGCATAGGGATTTGGAGTTTAATGTTGGTTATTAGGTATTCTTGAAGGTATCTTCCATGAAGGGAGCAATGGGGTTTGGTAAGAAAGGAAAGTCGAGTCCTTGGTATGTTCCTCCATACTTAATATTGAAGAGGGCTGGTAATGTTTCCTATGATTTGGAGTTTCCCTCTAGTTTAAGCTCCATATATTCGGTATTCCATGTGTCCATACTGCAAAAAATGTATGGGTAACCCTTCATTAGTTATCCCTTTGGGGGATGTTTGTATTTCAGAGTCTTTGTCCTATAAGGAGGTCCTGGTGAGGATCTTAGATCATCAAGTTCTCCGGTTGAGAACAAAAGAGGTTGATTAGGTAAAGGTTCTTTGGAGGAACATAAAGTTTGAGGAAGCTACTTGGGAAGAGGAAGAGGACATAAAGTCTAAGTACCCATATTTGTTCCCCGTTCCGAAAACTCGTGACTGAGGTATGTGTTAATCTACTTGACATGATGTGTGTTTCATCCTTGTTGTGTGTCCTTGTGTTATAACTTGGTTAATAGATAGTTTGATGTATAATAATATGTTAAAGAGTGTTTGTGCTTTCCTTACCCATCAGTTGAGGACGAATGATTAAGTGGGGGAGAATTGAAACACCTAGGCTTTGGACCCTTAGAAAACATCCCAAGTTTTGGGGTTCTGGGTTGGGTATAGTTTGACCACGCCTCTATACCAAGATAAGATTCATACCCTTCCTTCTTGTATAGATATTAGTTTAGGTCAGTAATACACTATCCAAGATATGGATTAGCCCCTCCCTAGTCATACCTTTAGGTACGAGTCCTACCCTACCAAGTCGTATGGAGTATAAAGCTTGATCTAGTCAAAAATATTTTGCGTATGGTTTGGGATATGGTTTAGGGTACCAATCGTACCATTTTGGATACGAGTGATGATCACTTAATTGTACGCCGGACAGTGTAGGAGTCCATGGTGAGGCCAAGTGTATAAGTTAGGGTACCATTCATACTCTAGTGTACGACTCATATGAGGTGGTCATACCCCCTGGATTCAACTTTTATAGCTTTTAGCTGAAGACTTTATAGACATTTCACCACCCCTAAATCCTTAAAACCCTTAGAATATATCATTTTTTGGCCCTTCATTCATCACATATACAATATCCAAACATCTAAAAATCCTCTCGAAAACTTCTCTCTCAAGATTGAAGCTAGAGTTTCAAGAGGTGTTCTTCTAGAGTATTGAAGACCAAGAATTCATCACTGAATCATCTTGTATAAGGAATGTATCTCTTCCCTCATTGTTAGTTCAAAAACATCATATGTTGAACCTTGATTTTAATTCTTAAATGGTGGTTTTGAAATGCGAATGTTGAGGGGTTTTAATACAAATTATGGGTATTGTTTACTCTTGATTTAAATAATGTTTTCACATGTTCTTAGTGATGGTTTGCATATGTGTGTTGTTTTTGATTGTGGTTTAATGCATGGGTCATAGGTAACCATAATATTAATGATTTTTTACTATGGTTTTAGTCTTTTTAAAAGTGTGCCCACAAGGTGTTTGTGAAAATGTCTAAAGGAAATCTCTATTCATATGTTAATGGTGTTTTGAACTAAGGAAATTGCTAAATGAGTATGAATGACTTACAAATGGTTTTGCAAAGGCCTTGTTGGACATGAAATGGTTTAAATGGAAACCTTGGTGGTTCAATTTATTAAAATGGGTTCGAGTCCCTAAACCTTGGGTTAATGAGTGTCCTTGTTGGACGATAGGATAGAGTCCCAAAAGTCATATGAATGGTTGATTGATAGAGGTAATGGCATGTGTATACTCTCAAGTAGCGTTGGTATGACAATCATAACGAAATTCCTTTGGTAAGAAAATAAATAAAAGATTGGTTGTCTGTGAATGGTTTTAATTTAGGCTTTAAAGCGGGATGTTAGCCAAGCCATGGAAGGTGGAGGTCCCGGGGAGATGGGATCTAAGCGGAAACTCTCAATTTGCCTGTGTGATGTCTAGTCATGATGACCGTGTGCATGATGTCACACTTACATTCTTAGAGATTTACTAGTCGTCTCGTATTTTTCTCCGGATCATGTGGCAAACACGCATCGGGACCCTTTCAACAGGTGGTGCTGACACCATATAGCCCATGGGTGAAATTCTAAATGACAAAGATACACATCCAAGGTTAATTATTTCATAGATCACACTAATCTCTTTCCCTATCTCGGCATGGTTCATATAAATATATTTATATATATATATATATATACATATGTATTGCATTAGTTGTATGCTTTGTTTGATTGGTTTTAGATTGTTGACATTATTTTATCCTTATCCTTGGGTTATATTCTATATTTTGGCCGCTAACCGTCTTCGGACCTATATCCCATGCGATACAGGGACCGGAGCTACTTCTGTACTTTCTGTGCAGTGATTAGGTGTTCGGATGGTTCGAGTGTTGACATTGAAGTGGTGAACTTCCTTACTTGGGAAGGCACACTTTTCATGGTCTCCTTATCTTACATCATTGATTTATTTTGGTCTTGGTTTGGCTATTGTCGGGGGCTTGTCACGACATATTATTGCCTTCGGATTTTGTAGAGGCCTTGTGGATGAATGTGGACTTAGGTACATTGGATGTTGTAAGTGGACATAAATGGAATGTTTAGATGTTCTTAAGGCATGATTATAAATTGTGCTTCTGCTATATTATTATTATATGGTAGGAGTTCATCTGATACTTGTGGGTTGATGCAATGATTAGGATGGGCTAACAGGAAGATCTCCCGTCCTTCGTGGGCTTGAGATGTCCATATGACAAGGCCCGGTTACTGGTCGTGTCAAAATCAAAAGCTTCATGCAAGCTCTACAACACCAAGCTGAAATCTCAATACCAACGCTGAATCGCTCGGTCTCAAATCCAAACCCAAACTAAAAACATGTAGGCATTAATGCTCCATATCTATCAGACTTCTAAATCACCATTCCAATGAGTCAAATCAAAATCGGAGACAATAAGGCTATATTAATGTCAACTATGTTAAATCGACCCTAATATCCAAATCTGATATATTCAAGATAAATCATACCAAGCCACAGTCGAGACATATCCTGGGAGTAAAATCACCATAGGGATAACTACTGACTGATAGAATAAGTAGTTAACTCTATATCGACTGGAGGGAATGAAAAAAGCTGCCAAATAGAAATCATACAAAAGGATGAACAACTGGCTGAAATGTATATAACCCACTCCATATCTATTGAAGGGCATGAACTATCCAAACATACTAAAAAACATTCCATGGCTGAAAACCACACCAAAAATGACAAAAGTTCTAGCAACTCGGAAAAAAGGCAACTTAAGCTGGGAACTAACTATTACAATACTCCATCTAGGCAAAGAAATATCCATAGGTACATATCTCCAAGGAGAACCACTCCACTAAAACTCACTAGGCCGAACATATAGACAAATCCATATTACAATAACAAAGGAGTACCCAGTCTCCACACTGACAATAGGGCAAACCATCCCAAAGGAACAACCTAACATACCCATGAGATGAATCCACGACCTCTCAACATCAACATCAAAATTGTTATCAGATGAAGAAATAGCCACAAACAAAGAACGAACCTCAAACTGGTAAATTTTACAAACGGTCTATACTGAAAGGGATAGCAAAAACAAAATCCTTTACAACCCAGGAGGCAAGTCTAAGTATCTCAAACTTAAAACTAGTCTACATAACTAATTTGCCGACTAAAAAAACAGAAAGAACTATGGAAGGTCAACTTACCTTCGATACCACAGCATATATCCGAATCAATCTAATACAGCTAACTAAGAGGGAACACAGTCAACCTCGCGGCGCTAGGGGATAGAAATCATCAAAGTGAGCTATATCTACTAAATCCACTAAATCATATAAGAAAATGAAAGTCCAACTAGATAACACTAGTCTATATAGCTAACCAATGAGGCTAAAATTCATCATGTAACAACATCAATTACCAATATCAAGTAATATCAATAACCTCACATAGTGGTAGTAATAACAAAAACAATATCAATATCAACATACTAAATAGGCGGCACCAAAATAAATATCCATATCATGTAAGTCAACAATTTAAAACAAAGAATTTCTAATTTGTTAACTTAAGAAGAGATCCTAGGAAAGGCTACTTGCCTCTTACTTTTCAACTCTACTAGAAAAATCCATATCACACTAACAAAGGAGTATCCACTCTCCACACTGATAATAGGTCAAACCATCCCAAATGAGCAAACCCAACATACCCATAAGATGAATCCATGAACTCTCAACATCAAAGTCAAAATTGTTATCAGAGGAAGAAATAGACACAAATGAAGAACAGACCTCAAACTAGTAAATTTCACAAACGGTCTATACTGAAAGGGATAGCCAAAAAAAAAATCATTGGCAACCCAGGAGGAAAGTCTATGGATCTCAAACTTAAAAATAGTCTACATAACTAAATTAGCGACTAAAAAAATACAAAGAACTATGGAAGGTCAACTTACCTTTGATACCATAGCACATGATCGAATCAATCTAATATAGCTAACCAACAGAAAACACAGTCAACCTCATAGCACTAAGGGATAAAATCATCAAATCAAGCTATATCTACTAAACCCACCAAATCATATCATAAGAAAATAAAAGTCTAACTAGATAACACTAGTCTATACAACTAACCAACGGGGATAAAATTCATCATGTAACAATATCAAGTACTAATACCAAGTAATATCAATAACCTCACATAGTGGTAGTAATAGAAAAATAATATCAATATCAACATACTAAATAGGCGGTACCAAAATGAACATCTATATCATGTACCACTTAAGGGCTATAATTGGGCTAATATGCCAAGATAAATGGGAATCAAACCCAAAAACCACACCAATAGGGGATAACATCAACATAGATCTAATTCATCAACTACTAAAAAAAAATAAACCACAGAATAGTAACACAATCATGAATCCAATAATAAGGCACATAATGACCGATATAAATTCATTACCGCATATAATCATCAATGGGTATGAAAACTTCAATACACATAATAAGTGATAAAGGCGGAAAATAAAAGCACACCAATCATGATGACATTTACAATCACATACCTGACAAGCATAGGGAAAATATATCTTAACTAGTCCAATTCAGACTGACCTACTGAATTATCAACTGAGGATCCAAGCATACCATCTCTAACTAAAGATGTCCTAATATCATGATCTAACATAAATAAGCTAAAGGACCAGAAAAATCATGTCAAGGAAACTCACTAGACTAGTAGTTGGTCTCCCTATAGTCAAAGCAAACTTCTAAGAAATCAAAATGGTGAGACACAAATTAAGACAAAATGATTGGCCAACTGATGGTGACAGAAAATTTGTAAAATTATGTCCATGCTTCTGAAATCATATCCTATCTCAGGAACCCTAGGCTGGTAAGGAAAATACATACTAACTCTAGATGATCATCTACTTATACCCAGGGAATTCTCTGAACCAATGTCTCATCACGACGTAACTAAACCAAGATCCTAGAATACTTTGAGATACTGCATCTCAATATCCAGATTGGTCTTCATGGCCTGAAGGCCCATACTATACTTCGTAAGCCTAATGTGAACTCTGCCCACTATGATCATCCTAAAAAGTCTAAGAACTACTCATAGTATGGAATACTATCTGTGTAGAGCTGATGGGTTGCAGGTTAAGATAAACTCTACCTGAAGAATCCTCACTGTTGGATAAAATACTAATAGAACTATACTAATGGCATACATCTTGCTGCTAATTCCATAAGTCTCAATACTTGTGCTCTCTATGGTTCTCTCATAATCAATATCCTGATGAAAGGAAGATTCCACTGCTATCCAGTGTTTCGGTGCCAAATAGAGTGGAAATACTAACCCTTTAACACATCCATGCACTAATGTCCAGATCAGAAGGATGTCACATAGGAAAATTCATGGACCACATGAGAAATCCAATCTCACACTCAAAACTGCTACAGAACCCTGATGAACATCCATAGACCCAAATTAATTTTAGTTTCCACTGATTATATTTGATGTATATCACTAAAATTCTAGTCCGACACTGTGCTAAAACTTTAGAAATGTATGGTGAAGTCTCGTCCGTATCTATTGACAATGTCGCATTGTCCTTCAGGATAGAATGAAGTCAAATAATATGTTTAAGGTTCATAGCAATGAGAACACACGATAAGGAAATAAGAAGTTAATTTCATAAAATATCAATGTAGCCTTCTGAAGATAGGTTATAGACATCTCCACACTGATCCGCAAGACTCTACTAATACATAGCTTTTGTACTAACACATTAGTGAAACTAAGGCTCTAATACCACTTTGTCACAACCAAACTTCTCAGGTCATAATGGAGCCTACCATAACCCACAAGTAGGCAAGCCAACCCGTAGTATAGAACTACTAGTAATAGAATACTCAATAATATAAGGAAAAAAATGCATATAGAATTATGGCATATGGTAGAAAATATCACAGAGAATTACCATTGTGATGCAGACCTTGTGTAAAAATCAGCAATTTTGTCCTCCTATAAATAGGGCACTTGAACTTGATTTTATACACCTTGTACGACTTTGAAACATGGAAGGATAATGGAAACCACTTTAATTAGGGTTTTTATTCACTTACTTTTGTTTATTTATGGATTTTATCTTGTATTCCTCTATAGAGATTATGACTATGTCCATGAGTGGCTAAAAGCCCCTTTTCTGGGGTTAAGGCTAAGAACATGATTTCTATTACTTTGAATTGATTTGGTTTTGGTTTCTTATAATATTTGGTTGTTTATATATAATTTTTATAACTATTTTAAAGATTTTGGACCCTTATAATACATCTATTATTATCTTTGTAAACTCGGGAGGGGGAATATGAGGATAGAACATAAGGATAAATAGAGTATGGTTCTTATTCTTTTATAAAATAAGGGATTTGAATAAGAGTCTAGGATAGGGATATACCTAGAATCCTTATTTGGTTAACTTGCAGGATGACATCTTAATACATCTAAATGGATTATTGCATCCTGGCTCAATAATGTAGTTGTAATGTCGAGTTAGGTAGAAGATTAGAAGATCAGGAGACCATGATCATACTATAAACCCTTTGAATCAACAACCAAGATAAGAAACCTAACAAATGAAGTTCTATAGCATAATAAGATTGCTCGTAGTTCTTTAACCCTGGGTTTTTGTTTATTGATTGTCCAAGCACTTTACTTTTTTGCAATGTTTAGTTTATAGTTATTTATAACTCTCAAAAACTCTTTTTGTTATGTTTGCACCACTTTAATATCAATCGTTAAACTTGAATTCGATAGTTGTAAAAAAAGTCTCTTAGGGATCGATATTATGCTTTTTATAAGGCCACTCTATTACTTGGTGAAACCACATACACTTACGTGTGCTCTTGGGTGTAACAAGTTTTGGCGCCATTGCTAGGGACTTAAAATTTGGCAAATATTTTTGTTTTAGTTTTAGTTTTTAGATTTATTTGGTGCTTTACACTTGGTCTTGGTATTGAATTTGCAGAAAATAGGTTTATAGAATAGTAGCTGGTAAGGGATAGTGAATTGGTTGAACCAAGCCTCAAACTCGAGCAATGCTTTGACCAGTAGAGAAGAGAACCAATACTTATCTACCGCATCCTACAAATTCAAGAGGAACAAGATAATCCTGCTCTTATGGCTAAAGATCTACCATCCCACTAGATAGTTCGCAAAGTAGAAATCTAACTTCTGATGAATTTGACCTCCCCTTTTATAAATCGGTTGCTATAGGTAACTTTGAGCTTAAATAGAACATGGTGTAGCTTTTGATCAGCAGCAGACAGTTTGTGAGTCTTTTACATGAATACCTAGAATTCTACCTAAAGAACATCCATAAGATCAGTGACACATTCATCCCTAAGGATGTGTCAACTGACTGTGTTAGGATGACACTTTTCCCCTTTTCCATTATTGGGGAAAGAGAAGAAGTAGTTGAACACTGAGCCGGCAAGTTCAATCACAACTTGGGATGACTTAGACTGAAAATTCCTCATTCTATTCTTTCCATCTTACAAGATCGTGAGACTACGTAGTGATATTGTGAGCTTCCAAAAAAAGGTTATATAAGAACTTATATCATATGCGGGAGAGGTTTAAAGATCTTCTTTGGGACTATCCACATCATCAACAGTCTAATGATGTACTAGATCACACTTTTGTTGAGCCATTTAATCATAACATAACATTTTTTTGCTAGATTTAGTTGCAAGTGGTCAAGCTTTAGAATTGACGTATGACAAGCTATACACCTTATTGAACTGGATTGCACATTATAATCCTGAGTGGCATGCTGACTCAAGAAGTGCTCCAAAGAAGGTTATATGTGTGTTGGAGGTGTACCCATTTACTACTATATCAAGTTAGATTGCTGGACTACAAAATCAATTAAATACTCAGGTCAACAACATTATATTGGGGCCTACACAGCCTGTAGCAACAACTATGAAATTAATCAGACAAATACTTGGTGTGAGATTTGTGGCAATAGTGGACATTCTACAGCATATGTGGTGCTGCTCCTGAGTTAGTGATGTTTGTAGGAAGTGATCAAAGGATGAATTATGGGAACGCCTACAATCAAAAGTGGCAAAATCAGCCACTAATTCCATCATAGAGCAACTAACAGTTTTGGCAGTAATAGGATAAAGAGAATTAGTCCATGACTTAAAGTAGCAATATGGAGGAGATGTTGAAAAATCTTATAGCTATCCAACCAAAATTGGCAGAAGATATAAAGAGTCATCAAATTATTACAAGGAACTTAAGGATGGAGATAGGTCAGATAGATGGAGCACAAAATACCAACCCTTAAGGTGGTTTTCCAAGTGATATTGAATCTTCTAAACAAGTAATGGCAATCACTTTTAAGAGTGGTAAATATCTTAATGAAGAACCTCCAAATACAACTAACGAGGTAGATGCATAGTTGGTTCCGCAATAGGAAGATGAAATAGTTGCTTAAAATTTAAGGAAGTCTGAGTACTCGAAAACAAATATTACTAAATATGTGAAGGAGAGGCCACCACCACCTTTCCTATAGAGGCTTAGAAAATCAAAGGTGGATGCATGCTTTAAGAAGTTCTTTGACATATTTAGATAGCTTCACATTAATCTTTCTCTTTTAGATGTTTGCAGGGAATGCCCAAGTATGCTAAGTACCTAAAGGACGTGGACACTAACAAAGTTAAGCTGCAGTATTTTAAGATAGTAGCATCACTGAGGAGTGTAGTTTTGTGGTGATGCAGAAGATGCCCAAAAAGCTCAATGACCCTAGGAGTTTCACGCTCCCTATTCAAATTAGAAATAGTGAGGTGGTCTATACACTTAGTGATTTAGGGGAAAGCATCAACTTGATTCCACTTTCCTTTTAAAAACATTGGGCTTGGGGCAGACGAGGTAGAGATTTATGATACTCCAATTAGTAGATTAGACTCTAGCCTATCCTACAGGAATCATAGAGAACGTTCTTATCAAGGTTGATAAGTTTATTATTCCAGATAATGTAATTGTTTTAGATTTTTAGGTAGATTAAAAAGTTCTATTCATCATGGGATGTCCATTCTTTATGATGAAAGGATCATTGATAGATGTGAGAGAGGCCACACTTACAATGAGACTGGATGATGAAAAGATGGGTTTCAAAGTGTACAAACCTCTCCATACACTATCCCACTACAAAGTTATTTTCATGATTACTGTGATTGAAGGGGATAAGTTTGGATGGTGAATTTTATTCCATCAAAGACCACTTCGGACTTCCTCATTGAGCGACCTAAGACACAACCACCCAAACCCAAAATAATGCAGATTGATGAGCCTAAAAAATATATTTTTGGGAGAGCTATTGAACTTGAGAGTTCACACTCAAAAGGTAAGAAATAAATAAAAAGATATCCTCTAAGTAGGAGGAAGAGGGTAAAGAAAAATAGCTAAGAAGATTGAGTCATGCCGCGATACTAAATCAGGCACTACTTGGTAGGCAACCCAAGTTAATATGGGTTTTATTTTTAGTATTTTAGTTGTTATTTCATGTAGTTTTTGTTATTTTTGATTCACAAGTTGATGGGAAGTCTGAGTACCAGAAAACCTAAGCTAAGAATCATAGAGAAGACTATATGTGGAGTCCTAGGAACCTCTTGATGTATAAAGATGCCACTAGCAAGGACTATGGGCCTCAGGGAGTATTTATATCTTTACTTTTAATTATATTTGGGGACAAAGTAGATTTTTAAGTTTGGGATGCAAAAATTCCCATTTGTATGAGTAATTTTATAATTTCTCGTGTTCGAAATAAGTGGGATATTCTTGTTGGTTCTATATTTGACTACAAGATGCAAGTGTTTTTGTTGTGAAAAGCATGTTGATTGTATGAATTACTACTTTTAAGACTTCTAGGCTCATGATTATGGCTTTTGTACTTTTTAATTCAATGATTGAATTAATGTGATTGTTTTGTTGAGAGTCTATGAGGATCCTACTTGAGTTAAGCATGTTCTATGTGTGTGTGAGGTTGTCGTCTATTCCTTGGTGCATTGATGTCTATAACTTTCCTGGTGTGTTTGCAAAATGAAATAAAGAGTGTGGGTTTAGGAGATAATATAGGAATTTCTTTGATAAACATGTTTATACCCTTTTTATGACCTACCATTGTGCATAATCCTAGTTAACCCCATTGAGCCTTTAGCTTATTTTCTTTGGTAGCCTAATATGTGGCCTGTATCTCCTTATTTTTGATCAACCTTAATTTGATCAAAAGCCGCTAAGCATTTTAGTATAAAATTTATTGAGTTAAGGAGTTTGAAATTCAAGTAGGGAAAAGGTGAAAGTGAAACCCCAAAGTAGTAGTTATTGGTGTGTAAAATTGATGTGTTTTCGTTGAAAGTTAAAGAAATTTATGATAAAAATAGAATCATGAATTAACATATAATGCCCCCTTCCATATTTTATGTGAATGAGCTTAACGAGATGGGGCAAAACAAAATATAGGGATATACAGATCTAGTGTAAAGTGGTTGTTAGAGGTGAATTGACTAATAAGTGTGATGTGTTAAAACATTTATGGAAGTTAGTCACTATTACTGTCCAAAATAGTTCCTACCTGTACCTTTGCCTACGTTACAACCCTTAAAGACCTACTTAATCCTGAGCATTAACATTCTGATATTAGTGGAATTCTACACTAAGGGCAAGCCTATGGTTCATTTTGTGTAACTTGTTAATTCTTTGTGAGAGTGAGTGTAATTTGATTCTTGCACCCAATTTATATTAAATTGCATATATGTGAGTGGTTATAGGTAACTCTCTTGTTATAAGGGTATATGTTTGATGATATTTGGGTGATTTGTATGATATCTTTGATCGAATAATATGTATGAGTTTGCTAACTAGGTGAGTCAATTCTTGAGGCAAGGACTTTTTGAGTAGTAGACTTGAATTGTCAATAGTGTTTGTAATATGTTGAGAGTAGAAACTTGCATTATGCATAGTCATTGTAGTACTAGCTTGATTATATTATTTTTAGTAGAAGTTTGAAATAAAATCATCTTATGATGCTTAGAGTAAAGAGTTTCTTTGAGACGAACAAGGCTTTAAGTGTGCGGTTATGATCTGAGGTGGATTTATGCACTTCAGTATTGTTATCCGGGCTTTTTTAGCTTTGTTATGAGGAATTATTGTGTGATTAATGAGTCAATAATGATATAAATAATAATAAAAGTGTTTAAGTACTTAATTATAATGTTTAAGGTGTTTTCCAAACAAGTTTGTACTTAATTTGGTCACTTAGAGTTCAAATGAGAAAACTAGTGTTACTAGCTTGAGTTAGGTGTTTGACTGGTTGTTCTCGAGGGATTCTAGTGAGTTTAATGAGTTCTTAAGGTTATTATTGTGTAATTATATGTGTAACAAATTTTTTATAGTGTTTTAAGTAAAAGTGAATCAAGGCAAGATTCAAAACCAAGTGAAGATCAAAAGGGGCAAAACTAGTATTCTTAGCTTAAGTTTCTAGTTCACCGTTGGGGATTGTGTGTTGTTTTGAGCTATAATTTTAGGTGTTTAATTATATAGGATTCCTTGTAAGTTTATAATGATTATATATGAATGATATAAAATCTGTAATGAAAATGGAAACAGTAGAAAAACGCTTGGAATGGATCAACGAAAGCACAAGACAAGACTTGACATAAAATGGACACTTTCGATGTCCATGGTATACCACGGAACCAAGAAAAGGCTATAGGGTATGTGACACACTTAGGAAGATTGAAAAGGGACCAAAAAATGTGTGTGTATAAGATAAGGGTGCGTGGAGGAGCGTATCATAGAGAATTACCACCTCGACGCGGACCTAGTACAAAAATCGACAGTTTTGTCCTCCTATAAATAGGACACTTGAACTTGATGTTATACACCTTGGACAACTTTGAAACTTAGAGGGATGAAGGAAAATACTTAAATTAGGGTTTTAATTCTTTTAATTTAGTTTATTTATGGATTTTATATTGTATTCATCGATGGTGATTATTACTATATCCATGATTGGCTAAAAGCCTCCTTTCCAGGGTTACAACCAAGAACATGATTTCTATCGCTTTGAATTGATTTGGGTTTGGTTTCTTATCTTATTTGGTCATTTATTTATCCTTTTTGTAAATATTTTAAGGATTTGTGACCCTTATAATACATCCATTGTCGTCTTTTTGTATTCGAGAGGGCAAATAAGAGGATAGAACTAGGGGATAAATAGAGTAAGGTTCTTATTATTTTATAAAATACAAGTGATTTGAATTAGCGTCTAGGATAGGGAAATAACTAGAAGCCTTATTTGGTTGACTATAAAGATGACATCTTAAGGAATCTAAATGGATTAATGCATCCTCTCTCAAAGATGTAGTGTAATGTCTAGTTAGGTAGAAGATTAGAGGATCAGGAGACCATGATCATACTATAAACCCTACGAAGGAAAAACTAAGATATGTAACCTAACCAATGAAGATAATAGCATAGTATGATTGTTTGTAGTTCTTTAACCTTGGGTTTCTATTTATTGATTGTCCAAGCACTTTATTTTTCTGCATTGTTTAGTTTATAGTTATTTATATCTGTAAAATCTCTTTTTTTCATGTTTGCACCATTTTAATCTCAATCGTTAAACTTGAATTCTATAGTTGTTAAAACAAGTCTCTGAGGGATTGATATTCGTCTTTTTATAAGGCCACTGTATTACTTGGTGAAACCACATACACTTGCGTGTGCACTTGGGTACAACAATAAGTCATGCATTAACTATCGCTAGCTACCACATATTTATACTAAGCAAGATTCATTAATTAATACTTAGTTAAACTAGCCACAAAGTGCTATAGTCATCTAATGGACAACTAGCTACCTCATAGCTTAACCGTTAATTAGGAAAAACAATCATAAGATTATACTTCATCTAGAATCACAAAAGTCATTGATATAATAATCATGGATGTATCAAATCTATGCATTCCATCACAAGTATCCAATTAATAAAGTCGTAAGCAACATAACACATCTTCCTCTGTCCCATACATGAGAGATGTGTATACATACATATATATGAATCCATAAACTGTAATCAAATCCTTTTCAATGACAAGCACTTCTCGGGTATCAACTTCATAATAGCAACATCATAATCATCACCTTAGGCACATATAAATATCCAAAACACATATTGATAATCATATTTATGAGATGTAGTATATCTCTAACCATCTCACACATAGGAGGCATCTCATCTATAGGAGGCATAATATCAATAAGCCTGTAACCATTCTCTCACACAAGAGGAATCTTACATCTTGAAGGCATAATATAGATTGACATGTAATCATCTATGTGATATCTTATATCAAAAGGTCAAACATCATGACTATGAGGAATATCAACTCTCTAGGACAATCACCTTATATAAAAAGAACCTTGTCTTAACAGTTGCAACAATCATGACTAAAGGAAATAGCAACTCTATAGGCCAATCATCAAGTCTAAGAGTAAATAGCATCTTTATAGGCCAATCATCAAGTCTAGGAGGAAATAGCATCTCCTAAGGCCAATCAACAAGTCTAAGAGGAAATAGCATCTCTATAGGCCACGTAACATATTTAAGAGGAATATCATCTCTAAATGCCCAATTTCACTTCCACAAGAAGTATCAAATCTACAACTCAAAAGCCACAATCTGGGAACATCAATACAAGTTACCAAGTCATAAATTAACCTAATTCTAAGGTTTACTAGCCCCATCTATGTCTAAAATCCACAACTAAGTCCACAAGGCTTAGCACAAGTTTAGTCCTAAGTGGGCAAGACGATCCCACTTCTAGTCCTTAATTTCCATAATTAGGAACACTTTGCCCCAAACTAGGCAAAGGTATCTAGTCCAACTTCGAGATGTAAAATAAGCCACATTCAAGCCTAAGATAGCAAATTCAACTAGAAACTAGGGTAATCAAGTCAACTCTATCCAATTGACGATTTCAAGACTACTACACTAGCCCAACAAGGTCAAATATACAAATCATAGTTCAAATTCTAAAACCATACCCAAACATAGGTTTATATTATAACCACGCTACAACCAATTTATACTAGAGAGGGACAAGAAATAGGATTCAAAAGAGGTATAAACATGCCATTTTATGGGTCCCAATTACTCATCTAAACTCCAAACATCCACAATCGAGGCTAAATCATCCTACTCATAATCAAGCCTAACTTCCATTTGCAAACACTATATATATGATACATCATATATGGAGAAAAGTAGATATAAGCTTACCTCAAGGACAAATGGCAAAACCTCACTTTATGCACAACATTCTCGTCTGTACTTTAAAATCCTCAAAATTCCATCACACTGTCAAAACCATAATCTACTAATCAATATGATTATAATGAAAAAAATATTTCACTATTGTGCCTCGAGTCCAAAAACAACACCAAGCCTCAAGTGGGTCCCATATATGAAAAATGAGTTTTCGAAGCCAACCTAATTTTCACAAATGAACAAGGAATCATAACCATAAAAAAATGGTCTAAAATCAATCCCTAAGATAAATTGGGGTTTTAGGACTAAAATAGGAAATTCAATCATGAATTCAAATAATTCTTTCCTTAGATTTGAAGATAATCGCGATAAAAGATGGCAGTCAAGATCCTAAGTCACCCACCATGACCAATTTTGAGCATTACACTCATTTTGGGGTTTCTAGGTCAAAATGATGAAGGGGAAATACACTAAACACGTATTGGGGTATTTATATAGCCCCTACAGTTAAGGAGATATCGCTATTGTGGGCCGCGATCACTACACTATTTTCCATGATCGCGGTTACGCCAGATGACAACAAATCCAAAATAAGTTTTTGACTCTTAGAACTCATACAGAATCTAAAGAACACGATTCAGCAGTGAATTATAAGTGTAAACTACATTCCAAATCCACTAAAATAATCAAAATTTCATTCGAGATGGTTTAGGAATAAAGTGGGGCAAACACCTATAGTTTCATCATTTTTCATAAAATCCTCCTAATAGCGAAAAATAAGTTTGGGAGCCTTAGAATCTGAACAATGGTTCCCCTAGCCTAATATTGACATTTCAAACATGATGGAGAAGTCATATTTTAAATCCAGGGTTATTTCGACCAAATCATTCATTTCGACTGTCAACTTTTTGACCAATAGGTTGAAATAAGCTCAAGTGCATTGTGACCCAAACCAAAGGTCTACCTAGAAATCAATAAATATTCCAGATCTACTAGTGTTGTAAAATTTTGCATCCCTGATCATGTCACTGAAGTTTTCACCTGGTGGCCACTTGGAACCAATGAAGACTTCTAAATAGTGAATTGGTTCTTAAAACCAAACAAGTTGCCCGGTAATCAAACCGTTGGTCATGTCATAAATGACATAGGGTATCTATGGAGAAGATCAAATAGTGAAGATAATCATAAATATGATAAATAACCTAAGGGTCATTGCAACTGGATATTTGCTTTCGTACCAATAATATCAGTGTAGGGTAGGCTCTGATACCAATTTGTCACAACCTCATTTATGAGTCATGAAGACACCTACTCTAACCCACCAATAAGTAAGACAAATTGTAACTTAGAGCTAAACACAATGTGTTAATGTGATGCCCCCGAAATTTTTTTTGTTAAGATCTCAAACGAAAATGTGTTGAATTCTATACTTTATCATGATTAATAATTTTTATATATGGAATTTATGGATATGCGACCCTTCATCGCGTAAAGCATCAAATAATCTTTCCAACGATATGTGGATCATCCAAAACAGACACCCGAGCAATGAGTTATGATCATTCCGATCAAATCGTGAATAGTGGTGAACAGTAAATGTGCAGGAAAAAAAATACTGAGGCCAGGGGAGTTTTAGGGTCAATTTCAAACGATCATAACTCCTTGTACATAATGATCTGGGTGAGATACTATATATCAACAGAAAGCTCTGAAAGTCCTCTTTCCAATTAAATTGGTTTCATCCAATTTGCCCATCGAAGCAAAAAATTATGGTCGATGTACTTCAGCTTATGAAAATAGTCCACCAAAGGACTGATTTGACATTATTTGATTTTTAAGGGTATTTTGGTCATTCTCACTCCAATCCATTTGGGTAAATCATCGATTTAAGTTCATTAAGAGCATTCAATAGCTCATTTTTCTCCAAAATTTCCTAAGGCCCAAATCCCAACCCTACTACAAATTTCATCCTTCTATGTCTCTTGATTGGACCATAGAAATTTCAAATTGATTTGAGATTCGCGTTGATCATGTTAAGGACTTCGAGAAGCACCCTTTATTTTTGTGAATAAAGTTTCGAAGTTGGAAGTTCATATTCATCTTCCATTTTTAGGTATGTGGGGCTTTGAACAAGATTATCCTTTTGATCTTGTGCCTGGTATTTTTGTTGAATTATATTGACATGAGATTTTACATGTTTTACCATGAATTGGAAATATGGTTTTATATCTTATATTATTGTCCATGAGCTATGGGATTATTTCATCCGATATGTGTATGATGTTGAGATGGAATTATGTCCAAAAAGTATTTGATTATGAGAGTATGATGATTTAATTTGTTAAGCCTTGATTTATACTATTATTCCACTATTTCCTTATTATGAATAGTTTATAATTGATATTGGAAATTCTATATCCCTACTATGGATTGATGTCTCAAGTACCTTTAAATGAAAGTTGGATAGCAAATTAAGAAATGTTGATAGTTAAGTTGCAATGAGTCTTGGTATTTTTCAGATGGTTTTGATGAGTTAAATTATTGAAAATATTATGTATTGAGTCTTCATATCCTTGTCCAAATGTCGAGTTAGTTATGATTCAATGCATTGATACCTTGTTGATGTTGAGGAGGATTAAAATGTTTTGAGCTAAAATGTGTTAAGTTAGGAATCCACAAATTGATATGATTTGATAAATGAGAAAGAGATTTGATTTGATCTTTATGATAGAACCTTGTGTTGTTATGGTGGACTTCCTAATGCGATCTGAGCTTGTCGGGGAGTAGTACTTAGAACTGAGAGGGAAATTTAGTATTTCCCCAAACTATGTGCCACTGTTGTGTTGTTTGATGATTATATTATTGCCCAGAGAGACCGATTGTGAGTATAGAAGTTTTAAGGTCGTACTCTCTAGCAAAGAGTATGACGCTCCCACCAACGAAGGTTTCAAACGTTTGTATTTCACATAGTTCACATGGGGTTATCGGTTATAGGAAACTTCTCTATCCATAAGAGTCATGTTTATTGAAATACCGAGTCATTTTGAGTTTTGATGTGGTAAGTCAAGTTGCCTATGATGATCTATAATGCTTTATGAGGTTTTACTCCTACATTTCCTATCTAAGATGTTATGATTTGCATGATTCAATGTCACTAAAGCCAGGTGTGTCATTATGGTCTGTATGTATGCTTTTACAAAATTTATGCTATTATTTATATTTTGCATGCGCCTCCACATACTCAGTACGTATCTTATGCTGATCCACATATTTTTCTATGGGCTACATTCTTACCATGATGTAGGTTCAGGTACTCAGCCACAACCGCGACAGTGATATCCCAGTGCCGCATCTACGTTCCTTCAATTGTGAGTCCTCATGGTTTGAGGACTAAGTTGCTAGTTTTGGTGCTGGTGTTTTGTGATCCCTTTGGTCAGTTGAGTCAGTTGGGGGTTTGTCCTAAGGGCTCATTGATTTTGCTGTATAGAGGCTATGTCAGACTAGTGGATTGTTGGGTTAGTTTATGTATAGACATTCCATGTATGTACAGTCTAACGATATTTCATTCTATGTGCGATGTGATATGATATGTACTTATATATATATCCTTAGCGTAGCGTGTATGTTGTTGCATAGGAACCCCAGGGTAGTGTTTTGGCTTAAAGGGTTAGCTTAAGGCTACGTGTAGCCTTGGGCACCGTGTGGCATCTCGGGATGGTATTTTGGGGCGTCATAAACTTGGTATCAAAGCCTAAGGTTGTGAAGAGTCCTTGGAAGTCTGACAAGACGCGTTACATAGAGTCTTGAGCATCGGTGTATAGCTCTCCACACTTATGATCAAGAGGCTACAACGCATTCTAGCAAAAGTCGTTTCTTTATTTCTACAAGAGTCTATCATGCTTACAACTATTTCCTTATGCTATTAATTCATGCATTCTTATGACAGAAAATGCCTCCACATCGAGCTCGTAGAAACAACAACCAACCCGTCGATCTATTACATGAGACGGTATCTCATACCAAATTTCAGGCAGCTTTTCAGATGCTAGCCCCGGAAGTTACCGCCAATACTCTGGCCAATGCTTCACCTTTGCAGGAAAATAATTCGACAGTAGCACGAATTCGTGGCTTTATGCAGATAAATCCACCAGAGTTTCATGGGTCAAGAGAAGGTGAGGACCCACAGATGTATGTTGATGAAATAAAGAAAATTACACAGATTATGCACGTGACCGAGGAATAAAGTGTGGAGCTGGGTTCTTATCGGTTGAAGGATGTTGCCTATGACTGGGTGCAAATGTGGAATAAGGATCGAGAGGAAGATACTGCCCTGGTGACTTGGCAAATATTCCAAGATGCTTTCTTGGATAGATTCTTTCCTCTTGAGTTATGGGAAGCTAAGATAAAAGAGTTTATGAATTTGAGACAAGGCTCCATGTCGGTTAAGGAGTATTGTCTTAAGTTTAATCAGCTATCGAAGTACGCTCCCAATATGATGGCTGACACGAGGACTAGTATGAGTAAGTTTCTAACTGGGGTATCGAGTTATGTGGTTAAAGAATGTAGATCTTCTATTATCAACAGGGAGATTGATCTTCCTAGGTTAATGATTCACGCCTAACAGATTAAGTCAGACAAGATAAAGGAAAGAGAAAGAGTAAGAGGGATTAAGAAAGTCAGATTGGAGCAACAGGGGTCTGGTCAGACTAGATTCTTCAGAGGGAGTCGCCCTCAGTTTTAGAGATGTCCATTTATACCTGCATCTTTCTCAACTAGTGCTCCTGTATATCGGGGCTGGCAGGAGCTCAGGAATATGTCGATACCTTCCAGGTCTTTGGACAGTGTAAGCAATTGGCCTCATCCTCCTTCGTGTGCTAAGTATGGTAAATACCATTTTGGGGAGTGTTATATGGGACAACAGGGCTGTTTTAGTTATGGAAATTTAGGCCACATACTTAGAGATTGCTCGTATGCCAGACAGCAGAGTCGTGATGCCCATCCCCAGAGTCAGGCTACCAGTTCCCCGCTTCCCGCAGCCCGTCCAGTTCCTCCTTAGGGTGCTTCATCTAGTACTGCTGGCAGTCAATGCTAGAATCATTTCTATGCTATACCACCTCGTCAGGAGTAGGAGGACTCTCCTGATGTTGTCACTGGTATGATTCGTGTTTCTATTTTGATGTCTATGTGTTGATGGACCCTGGTTCAATTTTTTCTTATCTGACACCTCTGGTTGCTATAAATTTTGAAATAGATCCTGAACTAATTTCTGAGCCTATTTTGGTTTCTACTCTAGTAGGAGAGTCTGTCATTGCTAAGCGAGTGTATAAGAAATGTCCCATTACTATTTTTCATCGGGTTATGTATGCTGATTTTATTGAGCTAGATATGGTTGACTTTGATATCATTCTGGGTATGGATTGGCTTCACTCATGCTATGCGTCTATTGATTGTCGTGCTTGTGTAGTCAAGTTTCAGTTTCCTGATGAACCTATCCTCGAATAGTCTGGGAGTTCTGTAATTCGTAAGGGTCGTTTCATATCCTATCTCAAAGCTAGGAAGTTGATTTCCAAGGGTTGCATCCCCATTTGGTTCTAATTAAAGACATTAAGTCTGAAACCCTGACCATTCAGTCAATTAATGTTGTTAATGAGTTTCTTGATATCTTTTCGAAAGATCTCCTTGGAGTTCCTCTTGATAGAGAGATAGAGTTAGGGATTGACCTTCTTCTCGATACTCAACCTATTTCTATTCCTCCGTATCGCATGGCTCTCGTGAAACTTAAAGAGTTGAAGGAGCAATTGAAAGAACTTTTAGACAAAAGCTTTATCAGACCTAGTGTGTCCCCGTGGGGTACACCTGTCCTATTTGTGTGTAAGAAAGATGGTTCTTTGCGGATAAATATCCGCTTCCTTGAATTGATGATTTATTTGATCAATTGCAAGGTGCGAGCTACTTTTCGAGGATAGACCTCAGATCTAGTTATCACCAACTTAAGGTTAGGGAATGTGATATCCCCAAGACAACCTTCCAAACCCGTTACAGTCATTTTGAATTTCTAGTGATGTCTTTTAGGTTAACTAATGCTCCAGCGACTTTCATGGATCTTATGAACCGTATATTCCGGCTATATCTGGATTTATTTGTAATAGTATTCCTTGATGATATTCTTATTTACTCCCGAAGTGAGGGTGATCATACGGATCATCTCCGAATCGTGTTGACTACTCTTCAAACTCATTGGTTGTATGCTAAGTTCATTAAGTGTGAGTTCTGCCTGAACTCTATTGCTTTCTTGGGTCATGTTGTTTCTTCTGAAGGTATTAGAGTTGATCCTCAAAAGATTGAGGCTATAAAGAGTTGGCCTAGACCTATTTCTCCTTTTGATATCTGAAGTTTCTTGGGTCTAGCTGGTTATTATCATCATTTTGTTGAAGGGTTTTCATCTATTGCGTCTTCTATGACCCGTTTGATCCAAAAGAAAGTGAAGTTCCTGTGGTCCGAATCTTGCGAGAAGAGTTTTCAGGAGTTGAAGATTCGACTCACTTCAGCCCCTATGTTGAATTTTCCTGATGGTGTTGATGGTTTTGTGGTGTATTGCGATGCTTCCAGAGTCAGTTTTGGTTGTGTATTGATGCAAAAGGGCAAGGTTATAGCTTATTCTTCCAGGCAGCTAAAGCCTCACGAGAAGAATTATCCTACCCATGACCTTGAATTAGCTGCCGTGGTTTTTGCTTTGAAAATCCAGAGACATTATTTGTATAGTGTCCATGTCGACGTCTTTACAGACTATAAGAGCTTGCAGTATGTATTCACCCAAAAGGAGTTGAATCTTAGGTAGAGACGGTGTTTAGAAATGTTGAAAGATTATGATATGAGCATTCTATATCATCTGGGAAAGGCCAATGTAGTAGCAGATGCCCTTAGTCGGAAATCCATGGGTAGCGTAGCACATGTGGAGATTGGTACGAAGGAGTTGGCCCGTGAGGTACATCGTTTGGCTAGATTGGGGGTTAGGTTGTTTGGTGATGCTGAGGGTAGTATAGGAGTGCAAAGCGGTTCTGAATCCTCTTTAGTTACGGAAGTGAAGGAGAAGCAAGACGGAGATCCTACTTTGGTCAGGTTAAAAGAGTCAGTTGAAGACCAAAAGGTGGAGGTTTTCTCCCAAGGAGGAGATGGCGTTTTGAGACTCCGAGAAAGATTATGTGTTCCTGATGTTGAT
>NC_061117.1:81931296-82016419 GCF_002878395.1 Capsicum annuum | reverse complement strand
CTGAGGGTAGTATAGGAGTGCAAAGCGGTTCTGAATCCTCTTTAGTTACGGAAGTGAAGGAGAAGCAAGACAGAGATCCTACTTTGGTCAGGTTAAAAGAGTCAGTTGAAGACCAAAAGGTGGAGGTTTTCTCCCAAGAAGGAGATGGCGTTTTGAGACTCCGAGAAAGATTATGTGTTCCTGATGTTGATAACTTAAAGAAGATGATTTTGGAGGAAGTGCATGATACGCGATACTCCATCCATCCTGGTGATACCAAGATGTACCATGATTTACGGGAAATCTATTGGTGGAACGGTATAAAGAGAAACATGGAAGAAATTTGTGGCAAAGTATTCCACGTGTCAACAGGTTAAAATAGAGTATCAAAGGCCCATTAGTGTGATGCAAGAGTTTAGCATTCCTACTTGGAAGTGGGAAGAAGTGAATATGGACTTCATAGTTGGTTTGCCTCCTTCTCGTTGCCATCATGATTCGATTTGGGTAGTTGTAGACCGGCTGACGAAATCAGGTTATTTCTTGCCTGTGCATTCATCGTACACAGGTGGAGATTATGCTAGAATATATATTCAGTAACTCGTCAGACTTCATGTAATCCCTTTGGCTATTATTTCTGACAGAGGTACTCAGTTTACCTCTCAGTTTTGAAAATCTTTCCAGAAGGGTCTCGGTACCCAAATTCTTTTAAGTTCTGCTTTCCATCCGCAAATAGATGGTCAGGACGAGCGGACCATTCAGACTTTAGAAGATATGTTGAGGGCTTGTGTGTTTGATTTTAAAGGTAGTTGGGATGAGCACGTAGCATTAATCGAGTTTGCTTACAATAACAGTTTTCATGCTACTATTGGAATGGCCCCGTTTGAAGCTTTGCATGGTAGAAGGTGTAGATCACCCATTGGTTAGTTTGAAGTTGGTGAGGCTGCCACGACTGGACCGGATGCGGTGTTCGAGGCCATGGAGAAGGTTAAGTTAATTCGAGAAAGGTTGAAAACCGCCCAAAGTCATCAAAAATAATATGCAGATGTAAGGAGAAAAGACCTTGAATTTGATGTTGGTGATTTAGTGTACTTTAAAGTTTCACCCATGAAAGGGGGTGAAGAGATTTGGGAAGAAAGGAAAACTAATTCCCCGTTACATTGGTCCCTATAAGATTGTGGATCACATTGGGAAGGTAGAGTATAAGGTTGAATTGCCCACGGAGCTATCTAACGTCCATTTGATTTTCCATGTTTCTATGGTTAAGAAGTCTATTGGTGATTCTGTTATGATTGATCCTTTCAAAAGCTCGGGTATTCAAGATAGTCTTTCACATGAAGAGATTCCGGTTGAGGTTTTTGACTTTCAAGTTCGTAGGCTAAGAAACAAGGAAGTTCCTTTGGTTAAAGTGCTTTGGAGAAATCAATCTGTGGAGAGTGCTACTTGGGAAGTCGAAGCAGATATGTGCGGCAAATATCCCCACCTCTTTCCTACAAATCCTGAGTATGTCAAAGGTATCGTTCTCTTTTGATTTAATCCTTATTGCAATGTTTATCTTGGCTTGTATGTTTTCTACGATATCCAAAAAAATCTAGAATGGAGTATATGTTTGGGAAATATGATTTTTCTCTATATACTCATTTTGATAGTATTCTTGACCTACCTATCAACATTCAAGGATGAATGTTTCCAAGGGGGAGATGATGTGATGCCCCAGAAAAATTTTCTGTTAAGATCTTGGACAAAAATGTGTTTAATTTTGTTCTTTATAGTGATTAATAATTTTTTTGTGTGGAATTTCTGGATATTCGACCTATCATCACGTAGAGCATCGAATAAGATTTCCAACGATATGTGGATCATCCAAAACGGACACTCGAGCGATGAGTTATGATCATTCTGATCTAACCGTGAATAGTGGTGAACAGTAAATGTGCAGGAAAAAAATACTGAGTCCAGGCAAATTATAGGGTCAACTTCAAATGATCATAACTCCTTGTACATAATGATATGGGTGAGCTACTATATATCAACAGAAAGCTCTGAAAGTTCTCTTTCCAATGAAATTGGTTTAATCCAATTTGTCCATCGGAGCAAAACGTTATGGTTGATCTACTTCAGCCTATCAAAACAGTCCATCAAAGGACAAATTTGACATTATTTGATTTTTAAGGGTATTTTAGTCATTCCTACTCCAATCCATCCTGGTAAACAATAGATTTAAGTCAATTAAGAGAATTCAATAGCTCATTTTTCTCCAAAATTTCCTAAGGCTCAAACCCAAACCCTACTACTCCAAATTTCATCTTTCTATGTCTCTTGATTGGACCATAGAAATTTTAAATTGATTTGAGACTCAAGTTGATTATGTTAAGGGCTTCGCGAAGCACCCTTTATTTTCTTGAATAAAGTTCTGGAGTCAGAAGTTCATATTCATCTTCCATTTTTAGGTATGTGGGGCTTTGAACAAGATTATCCTTTCTATCTTGTACCCGGTATTTTTGTTGAATTATGAGAGTATGATGATTTAATTTGTTAAGCCTTGATTTATACTATCATTCCACTATTTTCTTATTATGAATTTATAATTGATATTGGAAATTCTATATCCCTACTATGGGTTGATGTCTCAAGTACCTTTACATGAGAGTTGGATGGCAAATTGAGAAATGTTGATATTGAAGTATCAATGAGTCTTGGTATTTTCCGAATGGTTTTGATGAGCTAAATTATTGAAAATATTATGTATTGAGTCTTCTTATCCTTGTCCAAATGTCGAGTCGGTTATGGTTCAACGCATTGATACCTTGTTGATGTTGAGGAAGATTAAAATGTTTTGAGCTAAAATGTGTTGAGTTAGGAATCCATAAATTGATATGATTTGATAAATGATAAAGAGTTTTGATTTGGTCTTCATGATAGACCTTTGTGATGTTATGGTGGATTTTCTAACACGTTCTGAGCTTGTCGGGGAGTAGTACTTAGCACCGAGAGGGAAATTTGGTATTTTCCCAAACCTATGTGCCGTCGTAGGGTTGTTTGATGATGATATTATTGGTCAGAGAGCCCGATTGTGATTATTGCAGTTTTAAGGTCGTACTCCCTGGCAAAGAGTATGACGCTCCTGCCAAAGGGGGTTTCAAATGTTGGTATTTCATGTAGCTCATATGGGGTTGTCGGTTATAGGAAACTCTGCTGTCCATAAGAATCATGTTTATTGAAATACCGAGTCACTCCGAGTTTTGATGTGGTAAGTCAGGTTGCCTATGATGATCTATAATGCTTTATGAGGTTTTTCTCCTACATTTCCTCTCTAAGATGTTATGAGTTGCATGATTCAATGTCACTCAAGCCAGGTGTATCATTATGGTTCGTATGTACGTTTTTATGAAATTTATGATATTATTTATATTTTGCATGCGCCCCCACATACTCAGTACGTATCTTGTGTTGACCCACATATTTCTCTAGCTACATTTTAACCATGATGTAGGTTTAGGTACTCAGCCACAGCCGCGACAGTGATATTCGAGTGCCGCATCTATGTTCCTTCAGTGGTGAGTCCTCATTTTTCGAGGACCAAGTTGCTAGTTTTGGTGCTGTTGTTTTTTGATCCCTTTGGTCTGTTGAGTCATTTGGGGGTTTGTCCCAAGGGCTCGTTGATTTTGCTGTATAGAGGCTATGTTAGACTAGTGTATTGTTGGGTTGGTTTGTGTATAGACATTCCATATATGTACAGTCTAACAATATTCCGTGCCATGTGCGATGTGATATGATATGTACTTATATATATATCCTTAGCGTAGCATGTATGTTGTTGTGTTGGAACCCAAGGGTAGTGTTTTGGCTTAAAGGGTTAGCTTGAGACTACGTGTAGCCTTGGGCACCGTGTGGCGTCTCGGGATGATATTTCGGGGCGTTACAGTTAACTTGGTGGAAATGCCCTAAAAAGAGCCTAATAAGCAGTCAAATAAAATAAATAACAAGGCATAGAAATAGTTTAAAGGTAGTCACTAGATAAATACCACCCCATAATCAGGTAGAGCCAATGCGAGAGCATCTAGTAATAATAATACAACCCAAGTATCTAAAATTGTCAATAAATCCATCGTGAAATAAAAGAATGAATCTAGAAAGACAAAAGGAATTGGGTGACTCCAACTCTAAGAGCTCATCCTATCTCCTAATATAAACACCACATGAACATGAATCGTCGATGACAAATAGTACTCAGATCTGCACCAAAAAGTTACATAAGTATAGTATGAGTACCAAAACAACAGGTACTCAATAGGAATCATCGACCAATTGAGGTAAACCATGGTATAAATATGATAAAATGCACGATAACATAACTAACTCAAGGAATTAAAATGAACCTAAATTAACTCCAAAATTGTTGTGCATAAATAAGTAATTAAACCGGAATAATAACATAACATAACATAAAACATCAAAGCATGCAATAATAATTAAAAACTTGCTCCCATATGCAAATTGGTATAGAAAAGTAAATAACCCATCACAAGTTCCCATAAGCCTGGAAGATACAAACAAGATAGAATAACCCACAACGTTTATTTGCTGTCACTCATAAGTCAACACTTATCATCTATTTACCATATTGACTATTTGTAAATAAGTCAACACTTATCATCTAACCATCATGTAACACTAATCCTCATGTATCAATAAATCATCCTTTATCAACTTGTCATTATTTCACTAGAGTCTACTGATATCATGCTACATTAACTATTTCTTACATTCAACATAGCTAGATTAACAATCACACCCAACGTCATCATATTATTATAGGTATATCATCAATAGCATAATATGCATATTCAGACTCGAACTAATAAATATAATTAATAGTAAGACTTAAATCGGTAAATATATCATCAATAGCCGGACTTGAACTAACAAATATAGCATCAATAGTCAGACTTAAACCAATAAATATATCATCAATATCCAAACTTGAACTAGAAAATACATCATCAATAGCCAGAATTAAACCAGTAAATATAAGTATATCAACATAATCCCTAGCATCCTCAATAACACAAGTAAAAGCATAATCAATAGCATCAACCTTCTTATCAACCAACAAATCCATCAAGTTTCAAGGTTTATCAATATTACCACAATAATAATTTCCAAGAGTATAACAAGTGTATAAAGGTGCGCACAAGATAACATGTGTCCCTAAGATAGGAAATTCACCTAAAATATGAGCAACTAGGTCGATTATGCCTAAATTATGATTTTTGATTAGCCTAAAATGTCCAACTAACTCAAGCATTTCAATTCATCAATACAACACCTAAAAATCATCCCCAATCTAACACAGTATCATAAAAATACTATGAACTAGATCAATATGATAGAGGGTGAAAACTAGCCTACCTCAATGCCAAAGAAAGTTTAGCAATCCGCTAAATGACCGCTTTTTCCTTATGAGAAGCTTCCATCTGGTGCCAATGTAATACCCCGAGAATCCCAACTGATAGTAGAACCATGATTCAAGGCCATTATAAATAGATTGTAGTTATTTGGTAGTTTTATGATCAAGTTTAATGTGTATTAAGGCCTTAAATATGTCCTAGCTATTAGACGAATCAAAACATCCCTTACCGATTGAATTCTTAAGAAGGATATTACCATAGTCATCTTTAAAAAAGCATATCTCCCATTCCAAAAAGAATTTATGAGCTCATGACCTATCAACAAGTATATAATTGAATAAGATTTCCATCTATACCAATTTCATCAAAATCAGGCATCGAATAAGGAAGTTATGGCCGTTTTACTGAGCATGCTTGGAATCGCCCAGGTTTGACGATTGATTTAGTGGACCGTCAAGTCCTTGGCGGACCGTCGATCATCCCATAAAACCAAGGAAGTGACTCCTATTCTGGCTATCGTGTGATGGCCAAAATAGTGGACTGCTAAAAATTAGATGAACCGTCAAGGGGACCATCAAGTTGAGGTAGAATGTCACATTTCTGCCCCCCCGAGTGACGGATATATGGTGGACCATCAGTATCCTGATGGATCATCTCTTAGACCATCACGTCGAGGCAGAATCTTCTAGTTTTGGAACCCGAGTGATGGACGATCTGGTGGACCATCAGTTGCTCTGACGGACCATCATTTCGACCATCATAGACCCCGATCAATAATTTTTAACTCTCATTAAAAGGACATTTTGGTATTTCCTCCCATTTTCAACTTGTGTATATATATCCAAGCAGACGATAAAACCTTATTTTTCTCTCATTTCTCTTCCAAGAAATATCTAGAAGCAAGGGTTTCTCTCTAACCTAAAATCCAATCTTCTTCCAAGAAAATTCAAGAATCTTTTATAGAGTTTCAAAGTGGTTTAAGAATTAAAATCTTACGGTCAAAGGCTTAAAGAACCCTAATTCAAAAGTGTAATAAGGAGTCAAATACAAGTCTCTTCCTCTTAAATTCCTAACCCAAGGTATATAGATGTTGATTCTTGGGTCCCGTTCATCCAAGAAGCTCAAGAACTCCTTTTAAAATATAAAGATTTTATGTTTGTGAGATTCCATGATTTGTATGAGTTGAAATTGATGTTACATGTTTTGTTAAGTTTTGATTCATGTTTCTTTACAATATTCATGAGCTTTGACCCTAGTATGTGGAATTCACGTGATGTTGGTGATAAACCCACTTGAAGTTGCTCTTTATGTGATAATTCATGACTTTTGGGTGAAGAATTGGTTGAATAAGTGGAGCATGTCCCTCATAGGTTTGATGAAAAGCTTAGGCGAAACATAAAGGCTATTATAGTATGTTGAATAGGAAATCACAAAGTATGAGCTAGTCTATGCATGCCCAAGTGGATAAATTATTCCTTGATAGTAGGAAATCCTTAAATATGTGTAGACCCATGTATTACTAGTGTTTGTTGAAGGTCTTTACTTAGTGAAGATGTGATAGTAGTAAATTCCTTAATTATGTGCTCTTTGATGCATGCTAAGTTTTTAATACATGCCAAGTGGTTAGCAAGTAAGTTGTGGCGTGATAGTATGAAGTTTCCCTAAATCATGTGATGTCCAAATACATGTCAAGACTAATTTAGGTAAGAAGTACTTGAGGTAAGACCTTGTTGAAGGAAGTATAATCTAGTATCCTGTTGTTCCTACACTAGTATAAGTGGATGATTCCTAAATGCTTGAAGTGACCCCTTAATAATTGTGATGATGAATAAATGATGGTGATCCCTAAATGTTTGAAGTGATATTTTAATGATTATGTGGATGAATGATTGTGGTTGTGATGATGAAAGAATGATTATGCTTTACTTTTATGTTATTGAGTCCTGGGGGTATTTATACCCGACAATAGAGCTGTTTTCTAGAGCCTATGTCAGTTTCTCGATAATTCCAATTGAGCCGTGATTCTCAGAACTCAGTGAATTATAAAACTTTGTATCCTCAGACAGTTGCAGAACTTAAGAAACCTCAGTAATCTCAGTTACTTTTGTAATCTCTGTATTGCTAGTAATCTAGCCTCAGTCTTGTAATTAGTTCAGATCTAATAGTATTCAAGTGATTAAATTCTAATCTCAGAAGCAATTCGAGTAATTTATTCAAGATATGTATCGTCAGTCAGATACTATGATTCAATACCATTTCTGGCAGACACGGAATTAAGTGATTTTAGCTTATTCATTCTTATCCTTTGATAAACATAATCAGTATCAGATTTAGTTCAGTTGCTTTCAGTTAAGAATTTAGTTTAAAGTCTTTCAGTTGGGAGTAGAAACTAGTACCGAGTGAAGGAAGGGATGGCGAATTCTCCCGTTAGTAAGAGAGAGAGGCCGGAGTCACTAGTAGCAATCCCAGAACTCCAGAACTACGTAGCTAGCGCAGGATACAGGAGTCACCACCAGAAAAGGCTGTCACCTCCAGAGAAAGAGTATTTGACTATTATATTTCCTTAGGTCGACTGCCTGGTAGGGTCATCCATCAGAGAGGATTGACCAGAGAGAGGTCTTTAGTCGTGGCACAGTATTGACACCCTTTCAGCTGGGGTTACAGGTTTGACCCCACCTGTGGTAGGTCAGGGCATGTCGGTTAAGTAACTACTTTCCACAATTTTAGTCTCCATTTCAAAAATTAGGACTTTCAGATGCAGTCATCTATCATTATATGGAACTTAGATAGTTCCATTGATTCATGGACCATCCCGACAGATAGGCTTGGTCACATATATAGTTATTTGATATCATAATCAGAGATATGCCGCCAGACAGGCTTGATTCACAGTCTCAGATTCTATTGAGTATCCTTATTGTCAGATACGGATATAATCATATTTCTTATCATTGATAATAGTTTCTGAATATCATCCGTTAGAAAGGTTGATCTTTAATCCTGTCAGTTGAAAGCAGTAAAGCTCAGAATTCAGTCCTTGATGTAAGTACATCCAAATCCTCAGTTCTCAGTATTAGATGAGTCAGTGATTCCATATCTCAGTGTCAGTAGTGAGTTTAGTCTACAGTAAAGTGGTATCCTAGTTTCAGTACTTGGAATTGTGATGATTGTGTTTATGGTCTGTGCATTCATGTATGCGTTCTCGTATGGTATCGTCTTGATTATTAAGTTTAGATATTGTGCATGTATAAGCCCTTGCATTAGCCTACCTCGTCTACATACTCAGTACACTCCCGTACTGAATCATTTACGCTATGGTGTTTTATTTGGCACCATAGGTTCAGAGGCACAGGACCCATAGTTTCCTCAGCAGTTCAGTCCCAGTCAGCAGCAGTAGTCATAGCAGTGAGTCCTCTTCTTTTGATGATGAGTTTCAGTTTACTATTATTTGCATCAATTTTTTTTGTTATTTTTAGTTGACGGAGTTAGTTGGGGACCTGTCCCATCAACTCCACAGTTCATATAGTTTTGAGGCTTTTCAGACAGATGATGGATGTATGAGTGTTGAGCTTTCAGTTTTGAGTATGTATAGATGTGTTAAACATTATGGCCAGTTTTCGTATTTATTTCATATATTATGCAGTGTCCTTGTACAGATATTAGTAAAAGGTTAGCTTGTGGTCCTTCGGGTTCATAAGCACCGTGTGACATCTCGGGATGGGATCTCGGGGCATTACAACCAAACTATCAAACTTAATTTCTACTAATCAAATGAGAAAAAATAAAAATCTTCGGGTCCAAAAATCACATCAAAACCCCATGTGGGTCCCACTTATAAAAAATCACATTTCCAAATCCAATCCATCATTCCCACATGCTCAAGGAATCATTAACCTAAAAAATAGGTAAAATCCAAGCTAATTTGGGGTTAAAATCAAGTCCCTATGGTTTTCTATTTTTGAAAAGAAATCAAGAAAATCTTCACAAAAAAATAGTGAAATCTTATCTCAAATCAGAAGATAATCATGGAAACTATTAATCAAGCTTCCCAATCACCCACAAGCCTAAATCCCACTTAATATCACTCTTTAGGATTTACACTCTCAAGAAATGGATAAAACTGCAAAATAAGGCGTCCATATGTATCCAGCCTAGACCCTTGGGTTCCGTAATTGTGACTCAGGTCATCCAATCACCATATCTTGGCTGCACCAATAAATCACGATTGCGACAAGCCACCACAATTGCGGCACTTAGGGCCTACTAGGGGTATCGTAATCATGACCCTTGGGTCATGATTACGAGGCACCAAATAACTACAGTAGACTTGGAGTTTTCCAAGTCTCCAACAAGCTCTCTTGATTCATTCAAAATCCCATATACGTAGATGAACTATGCAGCCACACTAAATTCGATGTTCCGGACTCAATAGCAGAGTCAAAATTTCCATCCAAGGTCGTTTTAATGAAATGTGGATCCTACTCCCATTTTCCATTTTTTTAACTCTCTACCAATAGGTTAAAATGAGCCTGGGTGCCTTGGGATCCCAACCAAAGGTCCACCAAGCATAAAATCGATATTTAAAAGTTGTTGGAAGACTCAAAATTTGCATATAAGGCCGTTTGATTTAAATTTTTACCTAGTGGCCATTTAGAATCGGTGAAGATTTCTAAATAGGAAATTGGCTCTAAAACCAAATGAACTGCCCGGTAAAACACTGTCAGCTCCAGCAAGTCTTAAATGACTTGGGGCAATAATAAAATAACTTTAATGGCAATAAAAAGCAGAAATATGGAAAATAACCAGAAGGGTCATTACAATATCCACTAATAAGTATTAGGATATACCTAAAGTATCAAATAGGAGAGGATATTGGGTCTGCATCTCACTCTCGATCTCCCAAGTAGCCTCCTTTATGGGGTGATGCCTTCATTGATCCTTATAAACAAAAATCTCTCTAGTGCTCAACCTCCTAAATTACTAGCCAAAATAAGCATCGACATCTCTAAAAATATTAATTACTCATACAAATGGACTGAGTCCCATCTAAGCACATGAGATAGATTAGGAAGGTATCACTACGACATAGAAACATAAATATTTTGATGGATATCAGCAAAATTTAGGGGTAAGTCTAACTCATAAGCCACCTCACCAACTATTCAAAGAATCTAAAAAGGTCAAATATATCTAGGGCTGAATATGCCTTTCCTCTTGAACCTCATCACACACTTTATGGGTGATACTTAGAGGAGTACTCGATCAGCAACTCCAAATCTCAATGCACATAGCCTTCGGTCTGCATAGGCCTTATGCCTACTTTGAGCTTCTCCCAACCTATCCAGGATCACCCTACCTCTATCCAACATCTTCTAAATCAAATCAGTACCATGGGGTTGATCTTTAAAAGTCTCTAACCATCCAATCAAAGAATGACACTCCTACCATATAATGCCTCAAAGTCGCTATCTCAATACTCGAATGATAACTGTTCCTACAAGCAAACACTACCAACTCTAACTGCTTCTCCCACTAGATTTCAAAATCCATAACATATGCTCAGAGCATATCCTCAAGCACCAAAATAATTTACTTAGACTGTCCATCGATCTGTAGATAAAAATTCATACTAAGATCCACTTGGGTACCTAACTTATCCTGAAAAGCTCTCAAAAATATAGAAGTGAACATGGAAAATTGATCCATAATAATAGATAGGGAATAACATACAAACAAACTATGACACAAACATAGATGCGAGCTAACCTCTCGGTACTGAAAGACATCTGAATAGGAAGGAAATGTGCTAACTTGCTCAATCAATCCACGATGACCCGAATACCATCAGAACCATAAGAAGTACAAGGTAAGCCACTAATGAAGTCCATGGTAATCCGCTTCCACTTCCACTTAGTAAAAGGAAATCTCTGAATCAAACCACTTAGACGTTGATGCACTACCTTTACCTCTGGCAACAAAGGCAATGAGCTACAAAATCCTCCATATCTCTCTTGATTCCACTCCACCAATAAAGTTGTCATAGATATCTATACATCTTAGTTGTTGTAAAATAAATAGAGTATCTAGAGCTTTAATCCTCGTGCAGATCAACTAAATTAAGTCATCAATCCTCAGAAAACAAATGCAGTTATAAAATATCAAAACACCCTTATAATCAATGGTGTTCCTCTTGGACTAACCCCTCAACATCTGATTATAAAGGAAGCAAAGCTTACTATCCTCAAAATAGTCAGGCCAGAATCTTCTAAAAAGGTGAAGACCTCACCACAACACTAGAAAGAATCCTCCCAGGGTCTGAAATATCAAGATAGAAAATTAGGTTGTCTTAGGACTGTATGTCTTGTGCCAAAACCTCTAAGAAACTGAGATACAAACCAAGCTACCCATACCCACTACCTTCTGACTCTAACTATTTGCTACCACGTTATCCTTGACTAGATCAAAAAAGATAGAGATATCATAATACTTAATTAACTGCATCCATCTACAATGTTTTGTATTAATCTCTCTCTGGGTCATAAGATGTTTAAATTATAATGATCAGTGAAAATATCACAACACACACAATAGAGATAATGCCTCTAAATCTTAAGTACGAAAACTATCATTGCTAATTTTAAATCATGTGTGGGGTAGTTGTACTCGTGAACCTTAATCTTTCTTAAAGATTAATAAATAACATGACCCTACTACATAAAGGCAAAACCTAAGACAATACTAGAAGCATAAAAAAATATGGTGAATCCCTCTTCATGAACAAAAAGAGCTAAAATAGAAGCCGAAGTAAGGAAATACTTGATCTTTCCAAAGATTGATGCACAATCCTCGGACTATCAGAAAGGAAACTGTTTTTGAGTCAATTGGTCAGAGGTGCTAAAATAGTAGAAAAAATTTCAATGAATTATCTATTATAACTGGCCAAATCGATAAAGTTATGAACCTTAGTCAAAGTTGTAGGTCTAGCCCAATCACTAATTGCCTGAATCTTTATTGGGTCTACTATAATATCATCCTTAGACACAACATGCCCATGTAATTTCACAAACTAAAACTCACACTTTGAGAACTTGGCAAAATCACGTGATCTCTTAAAGTTTGGGGCACAATCCTCAAATATCATGCATGCTCCTTTTTACTCCTCAAATATACAAGGGTATCATCAATGATCACAATCATAAAATTATCTAAGTAAGGTCTAAACACTCAGTTAATCAAATTCAAAAATGCTACTAGGGCATTAGTCAAGATAAATGATATCACCAAGAACTTATAATTACCATAATAGGGTCCTAAAAGCTATGTTTGGGATATCCTCAGCTTGAATCCTCAACTGATGTAACCAAATCTCAACTAAATCTAAAAGTACACTGCCTTTCCCTAAAGCTAGTCAAACAAATTATTAATACTAGGCATAAGATAACGGTTCTACACCGTCACCTTATTAAGATGCCTATAATCAATACACATCCACATAGAGCCATCTTTATTCTACATAAACAATATAGGAGCTCCCCAAGGAGACATATATGGTCAAATAAAACCCTTTTTAAGAAGATCTTAAAGCTAAGAATTTAGCTCCTTAAGCTTGGTAGGATCCATAAAGTAAGATGCCAGAGAAATAGGAAGGGTGCTAAACTCGAGTTCAATAGAAAACTCAATCTCATGAATAGGGGGAACACTGGGTAGGTTGGTAGGGAATATCAAAATACTCATCAACTATAGGTACAGAGTAAAGTGATAGACTCTTTGCCCTAGTATAACAAATATAAGCAAGGTCTGACTCGCAATCCCTAAAAATAAGCTTATTAGAACGAACATAAGAAATAATCCCTGTAGGGATCATGGCTAACTGTTCCCTACTACACAAATGGGGGTATACCAGACATGGCTAAGGTAATGGTCATTGGTAAACAATCCATGGCCATATAATAGTGGGATAACCAGTCCATTTCCAGAATTACATCAAAAACCATAAAATCTTGAATAATAAGATCAACATGAGTATCAACATCCCTAACAATCATAACACAGGATCTGAACACCCGATCCACTACTAAAGAATCATTCATGGGAGTAGATACATGTAAGTGCACAAATAATAAATACCAAAATTACTTTAACTATGAAACATAAAAAGTAGATACATAAGAATAAGTGGATCCCAGATCATATAAAGAAAGGACCGGCAATGACACACCAAAATTATACATGTAATAATAGTATCTAAAGACTCAGGCTTGATCTACTTGGTACTAAATATAACCGACCATGCGTGCCACCTCACTAGGCTTTTTAGCAACCTCCCCGAGTACCCTAGAAATTAACCCTACGACCCTTAAAACTATCTTTAGCTTAGGGATAAAATACCCTAAGAGGGGGAACACTTTAAGCTAAAGAAACAATCACCCCTCGACTAGGGTACTTAAGAGAATAGTGATCCTACAAATCCACAACTATAATATTTCACCTGAGCAAAACCAGAACAAACAAATTCAGCTAACATAGAAGAATGAACACGTCTAGAATGACCATAAGATGAACTCCTAGAATAGGTCAAGTGGACCAACTCTGAGACTAATAAGATATATGTCGAGAATACCTACCATGAGAACTACTAACCTTGATTTTGGAACTACTATGGCACCTAAAAAAATTGCCCTGATATCTAGGCCTCTAATAATAGCCCCCTTGGGCCTCATGATGCATCTCCTCTATCACCTTAGCATGATTCATAACTTTGGCAAAACAACTACCACAAATAACCAAATAATTAGTGGACATGCAAAAGGGAGTCTTAATCCTCAATCAAAGCAACAAACTCTCTTATACTCAGTGTCTAGAATAGAAGTAGCATGCATATCTAACTCACGAATACAAGCTTCATACTCAACAACCGTTATAGAACGTTGCTCTAATCTAGATAATTGATTCCTCAAATGATCCCTAAGTCTATGAGGCAGTTTCTTCTCCAAGAATATCTAAGAGAACTGAGTCCATGTCAAAGAAGAAGATTCGACTTTTGTAGAAACCATATAATCTTTACACCAATGTCAAGCCACCAAGTCTAACTGAATATGATGTAATCCATATCACGAGTCATAACTAGGACTAAATTTTAAAGCCAATCCTCACAAAAAATTATAAATTCATATTTATCCTCACCCGAAGTACCAAAAGTCCTAGGTGGAGCAAATCTAAAGAATCCACCCAATATCTTTTGCTCCTCAATAGAAACTAAAGGCTAGGTGACCACAGGCTGAGCAAATACCGGTGCAGGACAGACCCTAACTCTGGGAGCCATAGCTGTAGGTTATGCCCTAACCTCCAAACTACATTGATCTATAGACTGTGCACCATCAGATGGTGCACCATTAGATGGTGCACCAATAACTATCCCTAAAATAACTAATATATATCTAATAACTAAAGAAAAAATAAATCCAGTGTAGCCTGGACTTGTCCTTGGCCCATTGATGGCTGCAACAAAAGAATCTCTGGCCCTGAAGTGGGAATAGGGTCTAGTGGAAGCCCTATCTCCTTTTCTCTAGGTAGTGATATATCTCTAGACTGTCCACAACCTCTGTTCATCTATGAATAAAAGTAGGATCTCTTGGCTTAATCTCGAGATTAGGATCTCTTGGCTTAATCTCGAGACCTTTATCTTATGTAGTGGTAGCACTTGTCTTGGTCATTTACAAAATAGTGAAATCAAAAGAATGTTCTATAAACCAAATCAACCTCATAGTATGATATAAGTGAAGAAAGTATAGAACTACTAAGTATTCCCCAAATCCTCCCAAAGATAGGAACCAAATTTTATCATTATTATCCATATGACTCTATTAGATATTTTTTCTTTTACCAATAATGCTGGTGTAGCCTAGGTTCTAATACGAATTTGTCATAACCTAATTTATGAGTCATAATGGAACCCACTTTAACCTGCTAGTAGGTAAGCCTATCCATAACTCATAGATAAAAACAATAGGTTAACTTGGTGGAAATTCCTTTAAAAAGGCATAATAAGCAATCCAAAGAAATAAATAAAAAGGCAAAGAAATAGTGTAAAGGTAGTCACTAAATAAATACCACCCCATGACCAAGTAAAGCTAGTATGAGAGCATCTAGTAATAATAATACAATCTAAGTGTCTAAAATAGTCAATACATATATCTCAAATAAAGACTGAATATAGAAAAATAGAAGAAAATGGGCGACTTAACCATTAAGAGCTCACCTAAAACACCCTCATATTTTTGACCCTTAAAAATTTCTTGAGCTTTAGCCACACTGCCTTGGTTATGAATAGCCCCCTAGAGTCGTAGGGTGTCTTGATGACTCATTGGAAGGAATCATACCTATATTAGTAAGATTGAGTCTTTATTTTGCTCTGGGTATGATTGGCACTATAGGTTGTAAGGATATGTTATGATTCATAGGTTCAAATCATAGGATTTCTAGGGATTAATTCATTTAGGTTTTGTTTTTCTCACGAGTAGGACCTTACGAGTCTTAGGTTCATGTAACAAGTTTGGGGGTTGAGTCATAAGGATAATAGTTTGGGGGTCATAGAACTATCATGGTTATGAATCTTGGTTTACAAGTTGTAATATGTGGGTACAAGTCAAGGGGTTGACTCGTAACCAAAGATGATGCTTTCCCAGTTTTAAGTTTGAGGCACTTTGGACATTTCCCACTTAAAACTCTTTAGACTCCACGTCCATTAAACACTTTTGGGGCATTTATTTAACACTTTAATGGATTAAAACTCTCTCTAGGGTTTCACCAATTTGGTTATCTAAGGGATTAAGGGTTGATTTATCTCCATAAATCTTTGTGATTCAGGCATGTTACTCTTCCCTCATTGTTAATTTTGTTAAGGCATATGATTTAAAGTATCGTTCATAAGATCATTGATTGGTTTTGAAAACTAATGTTGGATGTTTTTAATATTTTGATTTGAATAATGTTTCTCATAGTTTGTACATGATTTTAATGCTTTTAATATGGTTTTGAACTTGTGGGTTCATGGTATGGTGAATGAATTTGGGAATTGTGATTTTCCCAAACTTGTGCCTTGAAGTGGTTATAACCACAACCCTATAATATGAAATTGGTTTTTAGTTATGAGAACTGGGGGAATTTGTAAAAATTTAACTAGGCTTATACGATTGCATGATGTAAAGAAGTATTTGAAATACAATGGGATGATATAATGAACAAAGGAAGTCGGTGTTCCCTAATGTGAATTTATGAACAAAGAGAGTTGTTCTCCCCAACTTAATGGAAACTATTTTGGCATGATGTGTTACCTTGCAAGGATAGTTGGTATGACAATACCAACACTTCATACCTTTATATGGAATGTGTTTAAATAAATGAGAATGTGTGAAAATAATTTTAACTATTCTTTAATAAGAGTTGTGCAGCTGGGTCTGAAGGTGGAGGTATTCGCAACCACTACTGGAAACCACATACAGGGGTAAAAGTGACCAAAGTGGTTCTAGTCCCCCTAATTATTTATTGATTAGGGAGGTTTGAGTCCCCCATAAATTATTATATGATTGGGTGATTAAGTCACCTTAGTATATGTTAAAGGGTTCGAGCCCCATATATGCATCTATATGAAATAATTCTCTAATTCATATGGCTACGCACATTGGGGCCCAACCATGGGGTGAGAGCTGGGGCCCATATAGACCATGGGTACTATTATATGATAGTTGATATATACAATATAGGTTATGGTTTTTAAATATATGTTTAGCCTTGATCCCTATCCCGGCATGTGATATATATATATATATACATATGCTTAGGTATTTGACTCTGTGCACTAGATTTGAATGATTTTAAACTGTTGATCATATTATTATGTTATCCTTGTCCCTGAGTTATATACTAGCATTCACCCCATTAATCATCTTCGGATGTTGTATCTCTACGTAATGTAGGAACTTGTCATACTTTTACTCAAAAGCATCCTCGGTTTGGACCTTTAGAAGATTTTATAGAATCCTATCTTCGAACTCAATATGACTCATAATAAAAGACGTATGCTGGGGTACGAGTGGTGAAGTCCTATTGTAAGCTGACCAGTGTTAGTTGGTGGGATTATTTTGGTCACTGGAATGGATACGACTTAAGGGTGAGTGCCATATGGTTGGGTACAAGTTGTATAGGTGACTCATAAGGTAAACGGTATTTGATCCTCCTTGTGTTACATTTTTCCAGGGACATGGATCATGGGTATGGATCGTATGCTGTGGATACAATTTTGGTGGATGATTCGTATACTGGATAATATCTGACCCATGGTTGAGGTTTGGTTATGATCGGTTGGGTATCAACCATAAGAGATGTTATAACTCTTAAGAAGGTCAGTTGTGACCCTGTGTTAGGATTTTATAGGATTTAAGTGGGGGTATTCTGACATTTCCTTACTTACCCTAATAAGGACCCACGACTTTTAATACACTCAGGAGGTTATTTACCCTATTATTTTACTATTAAACACTTAGAAATTCTTCCAAAACATATCATAATTCTCTCAAAGATTTTAGGGCATAGAGTTAGGGTTTCACTAAGGGATTACTTTTGGGCTTATCATTATGAATTATTTCCATCAATCTTCTTGGTTTAAGGCATGATTCTCTTCCCTAATTGTAATTTCAATTAAAGGCATTGTAACATGGTTGATTTCATGGTTTTTCTCTTGCATGATTATATCTTTCAACTATTGATTTGAAGTTTTTGATGTTAAATGCTTGGTTATGATTTCCTATGGTTATAATTATGTTTTTTATGCATTAATGGTGGTTTTCGACTATTTAATTTCATGGTAATATTTTAATGGTAATGGAATTTGGTTTTGGCTATATTATGCCCCAAGGTATTTGATAAAATACTTATAAAGATATTTTCATTGTATAGGATTAGTTTAATGGAACTCTTTCTTGTTTTTGACTTATATATGATACCTTTGATGTTTTTCAATAGTTTACATAGGTCAATGATTAATTGGTAATAATTGTGGAGAACATGGTAGTCTTGCAAGAGTTTTTAATATGTATAATAATAGGTGGTATGATGGTTATATCTATAATGTTTAATATGTCTAATAATATGTATAACATGAAAGTCCCCTAATATAAATTGTTTGGCTATATATAATGCTTGCAAATATGGTGGTATGTAATACCATTGGTTTATTGAATAACCTTAGTTAATAAAAAGATAATTAGATTGTTTGGACTTGGTTTTAATTTTGTATTAAAGGTAGGAAATGTAAGATAAGGCATGGAAGGTTGCGGTCCCAGGGTGATAAAAAATGGAAACTCATATTTGCCGATATGAGGGGTTTTCGATGGCCACGTGCGAGTATCATATTTATAAAGAAGGGATGTACTAGTTATCCAAGGTATATTGCCTGGTTGTATGGCAACATGCACTGGGACCCTTTCATCAGGGGGAGCTAAACTAATATGGACCTTATATGGTAGGATAACTACGATACATAACCTATGTAAAGGTTTTAAATAGCATGCTAAACTCGGTCTATTTACCCAACACTTATATATATGTATGGTTGTTTGTATTGGATGATTTTCACTTGGTTTTGATAAATGACTTTACTTTATACTTATCCTGAGTTTTATGCTAGTGTTCACCGACTTACCTATCTACTGGCGGCTCTATACCAACTCTATGCAGAAACCATCCATTCGACTCCTCCTTCATATTACTTGATTCAGGGATAACATATTAGACTAAACAGTGAGCTTCCATACTTTGGGAAGGAATTATTTTATGTTGGACATTCTTAGACATTTTACTTTCTTTCTAGATATTGGTTTTTTCCATGGTTGGGGGCTCCTTCCAATCGAGTATTTGTATTCTTTTAGATAGAGGCTTTGTGGTACTTCTTAGGGTTGATATGAGCAGGATCGGTATTGATGTTGACCTTAGCATTTTCATTGGTGTTGAAGCTGACATCATTGGATGATATTGTTGGTTGTTCTATTGTATTACATTTAGAGTTTGATTATCATATTCTATTTTGATACTTTCTAAATGGTTTTGTATGGTTAGACTCGGTTAGGTCGGTCATGGTTGTGACCCTATCCTAGAATCTTCATGAGAGCATTATGAAATCTTGTTATATGCTCGAAATAAAACTCATCCAAGGTTGTTAAGCTGGTTGGGTTATGTTGAGGGGCGGTCCCCGATCCTGAACGGACTTGGGATATCCATAATGATAAGTCCCCAGTTCGGGCTGCGTTAAGTTATTATTATTTCATGGTCAATTGGGAGTCCATAAAGATGTGTTGAGTAGATTATCTCTTAGGGGTGTGTAGTGCACCACACTCATAAGGGTTAGGCTGCAAGACATTTTGAAATGTCTCACTTTCTTGGTATTCTTTCTTCAAGCTTGACATCTCAGTCCTAGAACCTCCTCTCATCCTTATTTTTTCTTCTTTTAGATCATGCCTCTTAGATCTGAAACACAAGGAAATTCTTCTACCCCATCTAGAAGTGATGCTGAAGGAGCACATTCTACTCCTGGGGTTCATCCTTGATCTCATTGACCTATTCCTGATTGTATCAGAGTTCTTCCTATTCCTTGTACTGCTTCTCAGGTCCCTCAAGGCAACGTGATGAATTCATGGTTTCATTAGTGAATGCAAGCTATTTCCCAACTGGTTGCTGCTCAAGCCGAGCGGGGTGCGGCTAATGTTGTATCTACTGAGGCAGGTAGGCTGGGATAGTTTATAAGGATGGGTCCTTTAACTTTTATGGGAGTAAAGGTAGAGGAAGACCCACAGGGGTTTCTTTATGATATGGATAAGATCTTTTGGGTAATGAGGGCTACTAATATGAAAGGCCTAAACTTTGCATCTTTTCAGCTCAAATAGGTTTCTTATATGTGGTATTCTCCATGGATTGGTTCTTTCCTCAAGAGTTGAGCCAAACTAAGATGGAGGATTTTATGAACCTCAAGCAATAGAAAATGTCTGTGAAGGAATTTACTTTGAAATTCCATCAGTTGCTGAGGTATGCTCTAGATTTGGTGGCTAATACGAGGTCAAGAATGATTAAGTTTGCTTCTTGGATGAATAGAAATCTGATTCTGGAGAGCAAGATTATTTTCATCATAAAGTATATGGACATGTCTAGACTGACTGTTCATATGCAACAGGTTGAGGATGAGAAGACAAGGCAGGCAGACTATAGAGACATAAAGGGTAAGCAAGGAAGATTTTCTGAATAGGGAGGTGCCCATTCTCAGGATGGTTGAGATATTGGGAAGTGGTAGAAAAAGAAGTGGGGGAGTTTTGCTTCCTTAACCATAGAAGTAGGGCAAAATTATAACCATTGTGGTGAAAATTCTTGGGCGTAGGGAGCCCAGTCTCAGGTAAGCAGAGGTCAGTCTATTTCTTTGTGTCCTCATTATCAGTTTTGCTATCATCCTCATCAGGGATTCAATGAGGAGGGAAGGGATAAGTGCTTTAAGTATGTCTAAGTAGGTCATTGTCTCAAGGATTTTCCATCTAACAAGGTTGCTATGGGAGAAAATAAGATTTTGATGGCTTTATCTTTTATTTCTATACCCGGCGTGTGGCATCTGTATCCATAACTACTCCTGGTTAAAATGCTGGTCGGAACAAGTTGTATGCTTTGACGTCCTGTTAGGAATTCAAGGCATCACCTGATGTTGTTACTCGTATGTTACAACTTTTCTCTTGTGACGTATATTTTTTTCTTGATCTGGGTTCTACCCTTTCCTATGTGACTCCTTATATAGCTATCTTTTGGTTTCAATCCAAAAATTATTTCGGATCCATTTTTTGTTTCTACTCTAGTAAGAGATATGATTATTGATGAATGAGTCTATGAGACGCCCAAATTACAACTCTCATTAGAAAGTGTAAGCTGTCGCTGTCAAATATAGAACCCAACTGGGTTAGGTATCGAATCCCACATAGAATACTGTGATCACTAAGTAGTGCGATTGTTATTAGACTGTTGATCAAAGATTCCAAAGTAAAAGGGGGGTTTCGGTTTAAGTACGCAGTAATATTATTAGTGTAATAGTGAAACGATATGTGTAGTAATATTTGATTACGAAAAAAAAACAAGTTAGGGTTATTTCCACCTTATAGTTTTCAATATTTTCTAACTATGGGTATTCAGAACTCATACATGCATGCACTAATAGAGAAACACATTTAAATCCATAATCCGAGTGTTTCTCAACCAACAAGGATTAATTCACTCTAGTTCTCTCGAACCAAAAGTGTTATCTATACTTATGCGAGATCTCCAAGTTGTAATCCTATTAAGGCATTAACATACAAAATAGGGGTTGGAAACCCTATTCTCTTGTCACTACTCTCTTTTCCAAACATTAACTTTTCTATCGAACAAGTTATGTTTTGATGGCACATTCCCTATGTTTGCAACCACATGAATTCAATCATAACGAAGAGAGTATGATACAAGTGCATCAACACATAATGAATTCAAAAACCCATAGAAATAGATAGTACACTACAAGGTTTCCATAACCCTAACAAAGAAGTTTAGCTACTCATGAACAAAATGAAAATCAACATAAAAATGTTCATCATACCCCTTTCTATAAGATGATCTTGGTGTCCACAAAATAAAGAAAGCAAGAGGAGAAAAACGTTTCTCTCACTCACATAATGTTAAGCCGCCACTTCTTGATTCTTTTCTTTTTCAAAAATACTACAGAATGATGAATGATCCTTAAAAATCCAGCAACAAGTCTTTTAATAGTACTCTCTCATAATTTCCTTCTAAGTCCTCAAACTTATTATAAATGTCAAATTGAATTGAGACAAAATTCCCATGCATCACATTTGGTCCAGCAACTGCTTTTCCTCTTGTGTGATTGTCCTCCACAATTCGAAGTCCCAAAATGTCTCTATCTACCTCATTAGCACCTGAAAATCATGATAATCATGTAGGCTAGCTCACTTACATCAAAGTGGAGTAAAAACATAAGAATTAGGCACTTTGTTCTCAAAACTTGGCTAAATTATGGGTAAGTTATGGTGTTTAGATGTATAAATACACCCAAGACCACCACCCCACACTTAAATCTTTGTTCGTCCTCGAACAATTTATCTACTTATGAATACTACCCAAGTCTTAAGACTCACAGAGGAAAAACAATATGTTCAAATAGACACATACAACAATTATGAACAAGAAGTATATTCATGGATCATTACTAGAAACAACCTACCCTTAAGAATTGACTCATTAAGTTGGAAAATCATATATACCATTTAGGCAAAGAAATCACATAAATTTACCCAACATTTATCAACCATGTGCCCTCACGACAAGGTAATTATCCATAATCACTTACAATCATGCAATTTCTAACAAAATGGGTATAAGAATCAAGTTGCACTCCCTTTCACAAGGAATTCTCAAATTACAACTGATGACCATATGCTTGCCCTTAGCGTAATACTCCACTAATAGTAGAATGCTAAGATTAGGATCAAATAGGTCTTCTACGGGTTGTAATGCAGGCTAAAGAATGGGTAGGGACTGTTTTGGCTAGAAATAGTGGCTATCTTCCCTAAGTGCTTTAATACACTACATTAACAACCAATTTACACCTTTGCTATCTTCACAGATTTGCTTTTCACCCTAACTCATTAAGATCAATTAATAACACTATGGTGGGAGTATGCAACCCTTTCAAATATTTTCTTTTTTTTTCTTTTTTTAACCTTTTTCACGTTACGAACCCCTATAATAACCACCCTCAACTTTAGAGATTTGCCTTAGTTAAGGTGAAAAATGTCCAAGAAGGACCAGGGCCACAACAGGTTCATTGTACATGTCCGGGATAAAATTTGGAACTTTTTCAATAATTTTTGCTACTCCCAACCCCATCAATTTCACACACCAATAACTAGAATTTGGAGCATCATTTTCACCCTTTTTCTCTTATTGTCAAACTCCTAACTTACCTTGATTTTACATTAAAGCGCTTAGGATCTCTTGAATTAAGTTATGATCTATTAAAGAACGGATTAGGCTACATATGAGGCTAACAAAAGAACAAGATAAAGGCTCAATGGGTCTCTCTAAGATAATGTACAAAGGTAGGTCAAAAGAAGGTATGAGCAATGGCTATCAAAGAAATGCCTTAATCATCTCCTAAACTCACAATCTTTATTTCGCTTTGCAAACACACCAGGAAAGTTCTAGCATCAGTTCTAATAAGGAATATATAACAATCTTACACACTCATGGCACATGGTCAACTCAATTAGGAGCATTATAGATTCTCGACCCAACAATTACATGCATTCAAATAAAACCAACAATCACAACAAGTGTCACAACTAGAGCCTAGGTTTTTCCAACGTAATAATCCATCACATACTCCTGCTATAATGACATGTGATCCACAAGAACATTTAGATGCAATTAAATTACTTAATTATGACTACAAGAAAACAAACTAATCACACAGAAACAAAGTAAACTCACTATCTTACCCAAAATAAAATAAATGTACCCAAGAAAAAAGAAGGTAAGACACTAAGCATTCAGGAAGCACTTCTAGCCAACCACCCCACACTTAAAGGAGAACACTATCCCTAGTGTAAATACATAAATAAGAAAAACCTGGCTAGAAGGACTCTTTATCCACGTTTGGGGTCATGTCCCCTGTATCAGAATTATCATCAGATTATTCATTACTAGAGTCGTCCTCCATATTAGAGTCTACCAATCGGTGATCTTCATCTGTTGGTACGTCATCATCCAAAGGCTCCTCAAAATTTGCCCCTACTCCACACATAGCTCGAGCATGGCCGTTAAGCAGATAGTCATAATCCAGTTGTCAAAGCTCTGCATCAGTGGGCACACGACCTCAACTCATTACGGTAAACCTTGTCATGCCATACAGATGGCAAAAAAAACTCTTATCTCAAGAAACTCGTTCAGCGGTGGTCAAATTAATGACTTGGCTAGTCTCTGGGTCTTTCACCTTTGTGACATCCATATTCGTTGGATTTTGAAGCAACTTGTGGTCTGTTGGCTCTTCCTCGATATGTTCCCTTCTTAGTATAGCATTCAACAGGCTTCCAAAACTGAAGTGTGTTCTTTTGTGCAGTCTATCTTTTGCATTAAAACACGTATAACTGCACCAAAGTTGAAAAGAAAATCTGTCATTAGAGCATATACCAAGCATACCCGATCACATGAGACCTTGGTGAACTATTTCCCAGGAATCAAACTGGCATTTACTATCCTTAACCATATGTGAGCTTCTTTGTTCAAAAATGCATATGGATAAGTATTGTGACGACCATTATCCTTATGATGACTCCACCGAGCCATTGACCTTGAACCATAGAGCGTATTCCTGATGGCTCTGTAAGGAGGTTTTCTATAAAGTTCCCTACATCTCGAGTGATCCATATTTGGAGTACCCAAGAACAAGTTGAAGAAATCTGCTGTCAGGTGTAAGACCTGCCCTCGAATCTTTAGTTCGTTCCCACTAGTGTTTGGGGACCAGTTTTCATAGAACTCCCGAGTCCAATCAAGGTTTCACTCCCCCATGTCTCGGAAGATGAAATCAAGTTTCAGTGCCATAATCCTTGCCAAAATACGAGGATAATGCCTCACCAAGCTTTTCTTTTGAATTAGCTCCACTTGCATATATCTATTCACTTTGTTGTTCCTGTACCATTATTGGATTTCCTCCTCTAGAATCCATTTGGTACCAAAAGTGCATTGAGGCACTTGAAGAGAGGAGGAAATAGCTTTTTCCTTTCTTGCTATTTTTTAGCCTTTTTGAGATGTGGATACCTTCTTCTTTCCCTGGTGTCCTTTTGGAGCCTTGGCACCTGACTTCATCATAGAATCAATTTAGTCACACTTGGTCGAACTTGCTACAATCAAGAAAAGAATAGTTCTATAATCACCCCATGCTTAATTAGTTAGCATAACTCAATTAGGTGGACTTTTCATATGATACAACCTAACGTCTTCATCATTCAATAACAACTTAATACATCTCGACACTAGAACAACACCAAAATCTTTCACTTTTATCAATATCATGTTCGACAAAAGATTAGGTGAAGTAATGGGTTAGCAATTACCATTTCAGTTATGAACAACTTACTCATAGAAACAAAGTCAAAATACTACACAATCATGCTTTAAGCTTTTATATTTCAATACCCATAATACACCATGATCCACAGTGAACACCAATTAACATATTTAAAAGTGAAATTACGATCAACAATAAGAGTTCTTCCACACAATGATATTTAATTTCCCTAATATCATCAACCATACTTTTTAAACACTATTTCAAGAACCATTCAAAAACTACAACAATGTTGTTATAATAACTAAAGATTATGGAAGAAAAACTTACTTGATGATGGATGCTTGATAAAGAGAAGAGAGAACTTACAAGATTATTAGCACAAAGAGGAGTATTTAGGTGAAGGAAAACTTGGGCGGCTATGGAGTGAAATAAGAGTAAAAGGGGATTTTAGGGTGGAGATGGTATTTAAAGGATAAAATATAGGTCGGGTTAATCCAATCTAATGTCAGCTTTTAGGCTTATTTGGACTAAGTGTGCGACGCACATCTAATCGCATATCTCAAAGTGTATGTCGCATATACTGTCGCATATTTAAGATAGTGACCTTATGCAGAGAAGTGGGCGACGCACTACCTATCGCAGACATAAAAGTATGTATCGCATAAGGTATAACAAACTTAAGGCAGTAGGCATCTATGAAGAGGTATGTGATGCATACCCTATCATACAACTTTAAGAATACTTCGTATAGGGTATCACACACTGAAGCAGTGAGCATATGCGGAGAGGTGTGTGACATAAAGGTTATCGCACATACTAAAGAGTGTAGTGCACATATTATAGCACACATCAAAGTGTGCGTCATAGATAGTATGGAAGACCTGGACCAGTGAACATGTGCGACTGGTTGTGTGAGGTATTCTTGATTGCACACATCAAGGTGTGCGGCGCACAAATGCCACTTATTTCACTTGTGTTTCAGAAAACTTGTGTGGATATTTTTGAGGTTTGTTTGGTTAATTTTGATGTAATCTTAGGCATAGATTGGTTGCATTCATGTTATGAAAATTTGGATTATCGAACCTGTAGAGTCATCTTTTGGTTCCTTAGTGAGCCAGAAATAGAAGGAAAGGTTGTTCCTAAGCACCAACGGGTAAGTTTATTTCTTATCTTAGAGCTCAAAGGTTAATCTCTAAGTTTTTTCTTTATTAATTTATTTGAGTTAAAGATTCTAAATTGGAAGGGCCTTCATTATAGTCAGTTTTAGCAGTTAATGAGTTTCCAGGGGTCTTTCCAGAAGATTTTTTATGTGTTTCTTGGGATAGGGAAATAGAGTTTGGTATTAATTTACTTTCGGACACTCATCCAATTTCTATTCTTCTTTATAGAATGGCTCTAACTGAGTTATGGGAACTCAAGGAGAAAATTAAGAATCTTCTAAAAAAAGGGCTTATTCATTCTAGCATTTATCTATGGAGTGAACTGATGTTGTTCGTACGTAATAAGGATGGTTCTCTTCGTATGTGCATTGACTACAAGAATTTAAACAAGCTAACAGTAAAGAAAAATATCCTCTTCCTTGGATAGATGATCTATTTGACTAGTTACAGGGTGCCAAGTTCTTTTCCAAGTTAGATCATCGGTCTGGGTACCATCAGTTAAAGATTAAGGAGGTGGATATCCCTAAGATTACTTTTCACATGCGGTATTGGTATTATGAGTTTTTGGTGATGTCATTTGGATTGACAAATTCTCCAGCAATATTTATGGATTTGATTAATAGGGTATTTTGGCAGTATTTGGACCTTTTTGTCATTTTGTTTGTTGATGGTATTATGGTGTATTCAAAGAGTGAGGTATACATTCTAATCACCATCGTGTAGTGTTGTAGACCTTAAAGAAACAATGGTTAAAAGCTAAGTTTTCTAAGTTTGAGTTTTGGTTGAATGCTGTGACTTTCTTGGGTTATATCATTTCTAATAAAGGGATTATAGTAGATCTGTAGAAGGTGGCCATGGTGAAAAAATAGCCTAGACCAATGACTCTATATGATATTCAGAGCTTCTCAGGTTTAATGAGGTATTATAGGCAATTTTTGAAAAGTTTTTTGTTGATAGCTGCTTATTTTACTAAGTTAACTATGAAAAAGGTTAAGTTTTCTTGGTAAGATGTGTGTGAGGGGAGTTTTGAGAAGTTGAGGGATTAGTTGACTTTGGCTCCATTTCTGACTTTACCAGAGGGCAATGATGGGTTTATGGTTTATTATGATGCATCTCAGGTTGGTATTGGTTGTGTGTTGGGGAAAAATAGGAAGGTGATTGCCTATGTTTCGAAGCATTTGAAGGTTCATTAGAGAAACTATCCTACACATGATTTGGAGTTGTTGGCCATTGTATTTTCTTTGAAAATATGGTGACATTATTTGTAGGTAGTTCACATAGGCAGATTTTATGATCACAAGAGTTTGTAGTATGTGTTCTTGTAGAAAAAGCTTAATCTCAGGAAAATGATATGGCTTGAGCTTCTCAAGGACTATGATATTAGTCTTTACTACCACCCAAGTAAAGTTAATGTGGTTTCTGATCCTCTTAGAAGGTTGTCCATACATAGTTTTGCTCATGTGGAAGAAGGGAAGCAAGAATTTGTGAAGGATATTCACCATTTGGCAAATCTCAAGTTTTATATGTTGGACTCCAAGGATGGTGGTATGATGGTGCAAGAAGTGGTTAGATCATCTCTCGGTACGAAGATTAAGGAGAAACAAGTGTTGGATTCTGCCTTGATGAAAATCAAGGGTAGCGTTTATGGGCAAAAGATGGTGGATTTTGAGATTAGCGGCGATAGTACTTTGTGATAATAAGAGAGGTTGTGTGTTCTTGATGAAGGTGGTTTGCGGAAAAAGATATTGGATGAGGCACATGAGTTGCGCTATGTTGTTTATCCTAGTTCTACTCAGATGTAGCATGATATCAAAGAGATCTATTGGTAGAGTGGGATGAAGCGGGACATGGTTGATTTTGCATCCAAGTGTATGGTGTGTCAACAAGTTAAGGTTGACCATATGTGTTTTGGTAGGTTTTATCAAGAAACTATGTTTCTTGAATAAAAGTGGGAGGAGATTAATATGGATTTCGTTACTGGTCTTCCTCGATCTCGGAACCAATTTGATTCGATTTTGGTCATCATGGATAGGATCACAAAATTTTCACATTTCTTGCATATGTGGATGAACTTTTTGACGTAGGATTATGCAAAGCTTTATCTTTAAGAGATTGTGAAATGGGGTTCATATTTCAATTATTTTGCAGTACACATTTAATGTCCCACTTTTGGCGGTCTTTCTAGAAAGGGTTGGAGACTAAGGTAAGTCTAAGTACTGCTTTCCATTTACAGTTGGATGGGCAAGTGGAGAGAACTATTCAGACACTAAAAGATATGCTTTGATCTTGTGTGATTGATTATGGTTGTAGTTGGGTAGAGCATCTACCTTTGGTAGAGTTTGCTTACAATAATAGCTATTGCATGAGTATTGGTATGGCTCATTTTAAGTTGTTGAATGGTAGGAGGTGTAGATCTCCAATTAGTTGGTTTGAGCTCGATGAGGCTGATTTGTTTAGTTTGGATTTGGTTTATAAAACTACTAAAGGTGATTTGAGATCATCTCAAGGCTACCCAAAGTCGTTAAAACCCCTATACGGATGTTTGACATAGAGTCTTGTAGTTTGCCGTTAGGTATAAGGTTCTCCTTAAGGTGTCTCTTATGAAAGGAGTTGTGCGATTTGGAAAAAAGAGAAAGCTCATTCCTCGGTACATTGGTCCTTATGATATTTTAAAAAGAGCAAGAAATGTAGCGTATGAGCTTGAGTTGCCATCTAGATTGCATTTTGTTCATTCGGTATTCCACGTTTCTATGTTGAGAAAGTGCGTTGGTGATCCATCTTTGATTGTTCTTTTCGAGGGTTTAAATATCTCAGAATCTCTATTTTATGAAGAGGTCCTGGTTATTATATTGGATAGGTAAGTTCTTCAGTTGTGAACCAAGGATGTGGCTTTTATTACAGTTCTATGGCAGAACTACAAGGTGGAAGAGGCCATGTGGGAAGTGGAGGAGGACATAAAGTCCATGTATCCGCTCTTAGTTTTTGCTCCTGATATTCAAGTGGAAGGTATGTGTTCTTAAACTTATATTTTCTTACCCTAATAAGGGCCCATGACTTCTGATACACTTATGAGGTTATTTACATAATTATTTTACTTTAAACACTTAGAAACTCTTCCTAAACATATCATAATTCTCTCAAGAGCTTTTGGGGAATAGAGCTAGGGTTTCAGCGAAGGGATTACTTTGGGGCTTATCTTGATGAATTCTTTTTATTAATCTTCTTGGTTTAATGCATGATTCTCTTCCTTAATTGTAATTTCAATAAAAGGCATGGTTACATGGTTTATTTCATGTTTTTTTCTCTTGTATGATTATGTCTTTCAACTATTGATTTGGGGGTTTTGATGTAAAATGCTTGGTTATGATTTTCTATGGTTTTAATTACGTTTTATATGCTTGAAATTTGGTTTTGGACTATTGTCTTGCATGGTAATGGTTTAATGGTAATGGAATTTGATTTTAGTTATATTATGCCCTAAGGTATTTGATAAAATGCTTATAAATATATGTTAATAGCATTGTCTTATTTTAATGGAACTCTTGCTTTTTTACAGCTTATATATAAAACCTTTAATCTTTTTCAATGGTATACAATGATCAATGACTTATTGGTAATGATTGTGGAGAACATGGTAGTCTCCCAAGAGGTTTAATATGGCTAATGATGGGTCACTTGAATGTCCCCTTAATCTAAATGGTTTGGCTATGGATAATTCTTAGAACTATGGTGTTATGACGATATCACTATTTATTGAATAAACTTAGTTAATAAAAGGATAACTGGATTGTTTGGAATTTGTTTTAATTGGGCATTAACGTCGGGAAGTGTAAGTTAAGCCATGGAAGTTGGAGGTCCCAGGGGGATCAAAACTGGAAACTCATATTTCCTGATATGAGGGGTCTTCGATGGCCACATGCAAGTATCACATTTGTAATAGAGGGATGTACTACTCACCCCTAGGATATTTCCTGGTCGTGCGGCTACATGCACTGGGACCCTTTCAGCAAGGGGAGCCAATCCCATATGTCCCATAGATGGCAGGATGACTAAGATACATAACCTAGGTAAAGGTTTTAAATGATACACTAAACTCGGTCTCTTTTCCCACCACTTATATATATGTATGGTTGTTTACAATTGATTGTTTTTACTTTGTTTTTATAACTGGCATAACATTATCCTTATCTGAGTTTTATGTTATTATTCACCCACTAACCCGTCTACTAGAGGTTGTATACCCATGCAATGTAGGAACTAGTTGTTCGACATGTCCTTCATAGTACTTGATTTAGGGATAACATATTGGACTGACGTAGTAAGCTTCTATCCTTTCAGATGGATATTAGTTTTGACCATGGTTGGGGGCATGTCCTAACTAGATATTTGTATTCTTTTGGATAGAGGCTTTGTGGTACTTGTAAGGGATGGTATGGGCGGGATCAATATTAGTGTCGGCCTTAGCATTGGTATTGGTGTTGGGGCCGACATTATTGGATGATATTATTCATTATTCTATCGTATTACAATTTGGGTTTGATTATCATATTATGTTTTGATACTTTCTAAATGGTTTTGTATGATTAGACTAGGTTGGGTCGTCATGGTTGTGACCCTAACCCAACGTCTTCATGAGAGAATTACAAAATCATAGTATATGATTGAAATTTACTCATCTAAGATTTATAAGGTGGTTGGGTTGGGTTAAGAGGGTGGTCTCTGGTCCTAGTTGGACTTGGGATAACCATTACGATAAGGCCCTAGTTTGGGCTGTATCAAGTTTGTATCAAAGCCTAGGTTGATGATCAGTTGGGAGTCCATAAAGCTGTACCAATTAGAGTCTCTTTTCGGAGTTTGTAGTGTGCCACACTCATAAGGTAGAGGCTGCAAGACATTAGGAATGTTTCACTTTCTTGGTATTCTTTTTTAAGCTTGAATTATCAGTCCTAGAATCTCCTCTAATCCTTGTTTGTTCATCTTTCAGATCATGCCTTCTATATCTGGAACACAAAGAAACTCTTCTGCCCCATCTGGAAGTGATGCCGAGGGAGCATGTTCTACTCACTGGGTTCATCTTAAATCTTATGGTCCTATTTCTGATTGTACCGGAGTTCATCCATTCTACCTGCTGCTTCTTAGGTACCTTAAGGAAACATGACAAATGTATAGTTTTATCAGTCTATGTATGTTATTGCCCAACTGATTGTTGCTCAGACAGAGCGAGGTGCGACTAGCGTTGTGTCTGCTAAGGATACTAAGATTAGAAAGTTTATGAAGATGGATCCTTTGACTTTTATGGGAGTGAAGGTGGAGAAAGTCCCACTGGTCTTTCTTGATTAGATGGAGAAAATCTTTTGGGTAATAAGGGCTGCTACTATGGAAGGAGTAAACTTTGCAATTTATCAGCTCAAAGAAGTTACTTATCTGTGGTATGAAGAGTGGGATAGAGATAAGAGTAATGTAGAAGAGAATGGTTTATGGGAGGCCTTTTCTAACGCCTTCATGGATCGATTCTTTCCTCAAGAGTTGAGGAAATCTAAGATGGAGGAGCTTATGAAGCTCAAGCAAGAAAGAATATCTGTAAAGGAGAATGCTTTGAATTTCCATCAGTTGTCGAGGTATGCTCTTGATTTGGTGGCTGATACAAGGTTGAGAATATGGAAGTTATCTTCTGGGCTGAACAGAGATCTGATTCTGAAGAGAAATAATGTTTTACTCATGAAGAATAAGGACATACAGAGGCTGATTGTTCATATACATCAGGTTAAGAATGAGAAGAAAAGGTAGGAAAAATATGGGGACAGGAAGGATAAGTGGGGAAGGTTTTTTGATCAGGATGGTGCCCAGTCCCAAGATGGTCGAGACGGTGGCAAGTGGCAGAAAAAGAAGTGGGGGAGTTCTGGTTCCTTCTCTACTGCCAGTGATCCTTAATCCCAATAGTAGGGCACATGTATCATCATGGTGTTGATAATTCTCGAGCACCAGGAGCCTACTCTCAGGCAAGTAGAGGTCAGTCTATTTTTTGTGTCCTTCTTGTCAGTTTTGTAGTCGTCCTCATTAGGGATTCTATAAGAAATGAAGGGATAAGTGCTTCAAGTATTGACAATTAGTCTATTGGCTCAGGGATTGTTCATCTAACAAGGTTGATACGATGGAGAATAATATTTTGATGGCTTCATATTCTATTCCTACACTCGACAGTGTCACATATGCTTCTGTTACTGCTCCTGGTTCCAGTGCTAGGCAAAATAGGTTGTATGCATTGGCATCCCATCAGGAATCTAAGTCATCGCCTGATGTTGTTACTGGAATGTTACAACTTTTCTCTCATGACGTATATTGTTTGCTTGATCCAGGTTTTACCCTTTCCTATATGACTTCTTACATAGCTATGTCCTTTGTTTTTAATCCAAAGATTATTTAGGATCAGTTTTCTATTTCTACCCTGGTAGGAGATTCGGTCATTGTTAAACGAGTGTATAGGGGTGTGCAGTATCTGTGAGTAATAAACAAACTTCGACGGATCTGTTTGAGTTGGGTATGGTAGATTTTGATGTAATCTTGTGCATGGGTTGGTTACATTCTTGTTATGAAAATTTTTATTGTCGAACCCATAGGGTCATCTTTAGGTTCCTTGGTGAGCCAGAAATAAATTGGAAGGTGGTTCCTTAGCACCAAGGGGGCAGTTTATTTCTTATCTTAGAGCTTTGAAGTTAATCTCTAAGGGTTTTCTTTATCACTTGGTTCGGGTTAAAGATTCTAACTCAGAAGGTCCTTTATTGCAGTTAGTTCTAATAGTTAATGAGTTTCCAAAGGTCTTTTCAAATAATAATCCAGGTGTTCCTCCGGATAGGAAAATAAAGTTTGGTATTGATTTGCTTCTTGAAACTAGTCCAATTTCTATTCCTCTATATAGAATGGCTCCAGCTAAGTTAAGGAAGCTCAAGGAGAAATTTAAAAATCTTCTAGAAAAAGGGTTTATTTGTCCTAGCATTTCTCCATGGGGTGCACCGATGTTGTTCGTGCGTAAGAAGAACGGTTCTCTTCGTATGTGCATCAACTACAGGTAGTTGAATAAGGTAATAGTCAAGAAAAAATATCCTCTTCCTCGAATGGATGATTTATTTGACAAGTTTTAGGGTACAAAGTTCTTTTCTAAGATAGATCTTCGGTTTGGGTACCATCAGTTGAAGATTAGGGAGGTAGATATCCCTAAGATTACTTTTCACACTCGGTATGGGAATTATGAGTTTTTGGTGATGTCATTTGGATTGACAAATTCCTAGAAGCATTTATGGATTTGATGAACACTGTGTTTCGGAAATATTTGGACCTCTTTATCATTGTGTTTATTGATGATATTCTAGTATATTCGAAGAGTGAGGTGGATCATGCTAATCACTTCCGTATGGTGTTGCAGACCATATAGAAATAATGGTTATATTCTAAGTTCTATAAGTGCGAACTTTTGTTGAATACTGTGACTTTCTTGGGTTATATCATTTCTAGTGAATAGATCATGGTGGATCCTCAGAAGGTGGTTGTGGTGAAGAAGTTTCCTAGACATATGACTCCATTTTATAGTCGAAGCTTCTTGGATTTAGCCAGGTATTATAGGTGGTTTATGGAGAGTTTTTCATCGATAGCTGATCCTTTAACTAAGTTAAGTCAGAAGAAGGTTATGTTTTCTTAGCTGGATGCGTATGAGAGGTATTTTGAGAGTTTGAAGAATAAGTTGACTTTGGTTCCAGTTTTGACTTTGCTGAAAGGCAATGATGGGTTCGTGGTATATTGTGATGCATCTTGGGTTGGTCTTCGTTAATTGGTATATTTGGAGTTGTTGATCATTATGTTTGCTTTGAAAATATGGTGGAACTATTTCTATGAAGTTCACATGGATATCTTTTCTGATCACAAGAGTTTGTAGTATGTGTTTTTGTAGAAAAAGCTTAATCTTAGGCAGAGAAGATGGGTTGAGCTTCTCAAGAACTATGATATGAGTCTTCACTACCACCCCAGTAAAGATAACGTGGTTGTCGATGCTCTTAGCAGGTTTTCCATGGGTATATGGAATAAGGGAAGTGAGAATTAGTGAAGGATATTCACTTTTAAGCAAATCTTGGTTCGTCTCTTGGACTCTAAGGATGGAGGTGAGATGGTGCATGAAGTGGTTAGATCATCTCTCGGTGCAGAGATTAAGGCAAAACAAGTGTTTGATTCTGCCCTGATGAAAATCAAGGGTACATTGGTTGGTAAAAGGTGGTGGATTTTGAGATTCGCGGTGATGGTACTTTACGGTACCAAGGGAGGTTGTGTGTTCCTGATGTAGATGGTTTACGACAAAGGATCTTGGTTGAGGCACCCGAGTCATGCTATCTTGGTCATCCTGGTTCTACTAAGATGTACCATGATATCAAGGAGATCTATTTATGGAGTGGCGTGAAGCGGGACATGGTTGATTTTATATCCAAGGGTATGGTATGTCAACAAGTTATGGTTGAGCACATGAGGCCTGGTGAACCGTATTAAGAAGTTTTGTTGCTTAAATAGAAGTGGAAGGAGATCAATATGGATTTCATTAACGGTCTTCCTCAGTCTCCGAACTAATTTGATTTGAATTGGGTCATCGTGGATAGAATGACAAAGTCTATGCACTTCTTGTCTCTGTAGACTAACTTTTCGGTGGAGAATTATGTAATTCTTTATCTTCAAGAGATTGTGAAATTGGATGGGGTGCTTATTTTGATTATTTTGACTATGGTATGAAGTTTACGTCCCACTTTTGGTAGTCTTTCCAGAAAGGGTTGGTGGCTAATATGAGTCTAGATACTTTTTTCCATCTACAGGTGGATGGGCGGGAGGAGAGAACTATTTAGACATTGGAAGATATGCTTTGAGCTTGTGTGATTAATTATGGTGGCATTTGGGTGGAGTATCTACCTTAGGTAGAGTTTGATTACAACAATAGCTATCATAGGAGTATTGGTATGGCTTCTTTTGAGGCATTGTATGGTAGGAGGTGTAAATCTCCTATTGGTTTGTTTGAGCTCGGCAAAGATGATGTGTTTGGTATGAATTTGGTTCATCAAGCTATGGAAAAGGGTGACGATGATTTGGAATAGGCTTAAGGCTTCCCAAAATCATCAAAAGTCCTATGCGATTGTTCGATGTAGAAACTTGGAGTTTGCAGTTGGGAATAAGGTTTTCCTTAAGTTGTCTCGTGTGAAAGGAATAGTGTTGTTTGGAAAAAAGAGAAAGCTCAGTCCATGGTACATTGTTCTAATGAGATTTTGCGGAGAGCGAGCAATGTTATATTTTCGATGGAGTTGTCATCTAGCTTGAGTTTTCTTCTTCCGTTATTCCATGTTTCTATGTTGAGGAAGTACATTGGTGATCTATCTTTGATTATTCCTTTGGAGGGGTTGGATATCTTGAAATCTCTGTCTTGTAAAGAGATCCTGATTGAGATACTGGATAGGCAAGTTCATCAGTTGTGGACCAATTATGTGACTTTGGTTAAGGTTCTATAGCGGAACAACAAAGTAGAAGAGGCCATGTGGGAAACGGAGGAGGACATAAAGTCCAATTATCCGCTCTTGTTTTCTTCTCCTGATATTCGTGTGGAAGGTACATGTTATTGAACAAATCTTCATTTTATGAGTTTGTTAAAGGAAGGTTTGCATCTCTTGCATCTTTGTTTTCTATTTTGTAAAAGGAAGAGTAGAGACATCAAAAGGTGGGATTTATGTTTGATAATACAAATGACTCAGTGTGTGGTTACCCCTACCTAATTTGTCATTTAGGGATGAATGTTCCTAGTGGGGGAGACTGAAGCATCCTAGGTTTGGAACCTTGGTAAATTTCCTACAATCCAATTCTTCGGACCCAATACGACTCATGGTACTAGCAGTATACTGGGGTACGAGTGGTAAAGTCGTATTGTAAGCTGTCCAGTGTTAGTTTGTGGGATAGTTTTGGTTATTGGAATAGCTATGACTTAGGTGTGAGTGTCATATGGTTGGGTACGAGTTGTATAGGTGACTCGTAAGGTAGACAATGTTTGATCTTCCTGGTGTTAGTTTCATCCAGTGATACGGATCATGGGTATAGAACATTAGTTGAGGTTACGACATAGGTGAATGAGTCGTATACTGGAAACTTTCTGATCCATGGTTGAGGTTTGGTTACGATAGGGTGGGTATCAATATTATGGAAGGTTATGACTCGTAAGAAGATCAGTCGTGACCCTGTGTTGGGTTTTTATGGGATTAAAGTGGGGGTATTCTGGACATTTCCCTACTTACCCTAATAAGGACCTACGACTTCTAATACACTAAGGAGGTTATTTACCCTATTATTTTACTCTTATTCACTCAGAAACTCTTCCTAAACATATCATAATTCTCTCAAGAGCTTTCGTGGCAAAGAGCTAGGGTTTCAACTAAAGGATTACTTTGGGTCTTGTCTTGGTGAATTCCTTCCACAAACTTCTTAGTTTAAGGCATTATACTCTTCCCTACTTGTAATTTCAATTAAAGGCATGGTTACATGGATGATTTCATGGTTTTTCCCTTGCATGGTTATGGCTTTCAACTATTGATTTGGGGGTTTTGATGTTAAATGCTTGGTTATGATTTTCTATGGATTTAATTATGTTTTCTATTCAATAACGGTAGGTTTGGACAATTGAATTGGATGGTAATTGTTTAATGGTAATAGAATTTGGTTTTGGTTATATTATTCCCCCAAGGTGTTTTATAAAATGCTTATAAAGATATGTTCATTGCATTGGCTTATTTTAATGGAACTCTTGCTTGTTCTCGGCTTATATATGAAACCTTTAATGTTTTTGATGGTTTAGAAAGGGTATTGACTAATTGGTAATGCTTGTGAAGAACATGGTAGTCTCCCAAGATGTTCAATATGGCTAATGATATGGCACTTGAATGTCCCCTTAATCTAAATGGTTTGGCTATGGATAATGCTTGAAAGTATAGTGGTTTGACGATACCACTGGTTTAATGAATAGCCTTGGGTAATAAAAGAATAATTGGATTGTTTGGACTTGGTTTTGTGTAACACCCCGAGTCTGGTACCCGAAATGCTACACAATGCCCGTTACCCCAAAGAACCACAAGCTAACCCATGACTGATATCTGTAATTAAGCACTGCATGATATACTATGTAAATGTGGAATATAAGCTGTAAGGTCATAAGGTTCAAAACTATAACATGTCTAATAAAACAATATCCGAATGGGGTATAGAAATACCCAAAACTAAAATAAACTGTCTGAACGTACTATAGTCTAAAATCCTCTAAAGTGTTTGAAAACTATGGAGTTGATAGGACATGTCCCCAACTAACTCCAAACTAGTATTGAAGGAATAAAATAATCAAATAATAACATCCTCAAATGATGAGGACTCACTATTGACTCTGACTGTTGAAATTGGAACGCTACTGATGCTCTCAAGCTCGTGCTTCTGAACCTATGGTATAAAAACACCATATCGCAAATGCGTTAGTATGGTTGAATGTACTAATATGCAAGTGAAGTAGGCTGAATGCAAAGGGTTCATATGCATGAACAATACTAACTGACTGTATAACATGAACGTGAGAATACATGTATGGATAAGTATGAACGTGAGAATACATGTATGGATAAGTAACTGAAACTGAATACATGGTAATACTGACTAATGAGTCTGAATACTGATAACATGAACTACTGATAACTGAGATAACTAATACTGAGTAACTGTATCTGACAGTCGAGATTTTGGTAAAACTAGCTGAGTTCCATACTGTACTGGGTGACTGTATCTAACAGTCCTGATATTTCAAGAACTATTTGAGTTTTATTACTGAGACTGAGTGACTATATCTGACAGTCCTGATTTTGTACCTGAAACTGTGAGAGAATTCATCTAACTGACATGCCCCTAATAAGCTATTATAGCTGAGTTGGGGTCCAATCTGTAACCCCAATTGGAAGGGTGTCAATACCGCACCACTGGTAAGGATAAACTGTGAGTGACCCTCATCTGACAATGTCCTTAAAGGAGAACGGTGGGACCCTCATCTGACAATTTTAATCCACCTCAGGAACCCTCAAATGACATTGTTGATGTCTCAACCTAGGCTGGCTACATAGTCCTGGAATGCAAGGATTACTTCTAAGACTCACACCCTCTGCTGACAGTGTTTTCTCCCATCCTTGGGTTTACTCGGTGCTGAATCCTACTCCCATCTGAATAGAAACTAAACTAGACTGGACTGATCTATTACTTATTGTAATGATTAACTGGATTTAATTGAGTTCACTGGATTCTGTTGACTGATAGAATACTACTGAGATCTGATAACTGACTGAGATTTTTGAGTACTGAGATTACTATATTATAGAGATTACTGAGATTACTGAATACTGGACTGATACTGAATTTACTGAGTTTTCTTGAGTCATGTGATAGATTGAATTCTACTAATCGTGGCTTGACTGAGACTATTGTGAAAATTGACATTGGCTTTAGGCACACAACTAAATTGTCGGGTACAAGTACCCCTAGGACTCGATAGAAGGAAACTGACAAGGCATGGCGTTCTTGAATACACGACCAACATCAACAATGCATAATACAATAAGTTGAGGATTTCATGAAGTACATAGTTATCATAATCTTGTACATGGTAGGAATGCATATACTCAATGTCATAATTTCATAATCTAACATCATGAGCATTCCAACAAACATCTAAATTACAATCAATAGCATGGGAGTCATTTGAACATAAGGATAAAACCTGAATCCTTCACTTAAGTCACAATTGAGTCATATTACATAGTTTCTAGTCTCTTTGGAATTTTATCAAACACTTAGGGTGCATGACTAAGGGCATGGCATAATCATCAAATTAACATATCATAACCAACTAAAATTCATGGTTTTCAACTCACATGCTAATATGTTTTCGTAGAAACACATAAAGATTCCAACTTGGGAATCATACAACAATAACAACCACATGAAAATAATCAACACATAGCATGAATATCATAATTCATAGTTTAAAACTTGATTCTTGGGCTTCATGGACGAAAGAAATCCATGATTGAACACTATGCATACCTGAGAAAGGAAACCTTGAAGGTTCTTGGAGTTCTTGGATGGATTTCTTAAGATTGACCTTGATTCTCAAGGGCTAGAGTTTTGTTTTCTTAAGAGAGAATGTTCTTGATATTGGGAAAAAAGTGAATAATAAGTAGCTAAGGATGTTTTTAGGGCTTAAATCCCACATCTGGGTGGAATAAAATTATGGGAAAAAACCCATTTAACCCTGGACGCGTCTTCTAGTTTTTGAGAAAATATCCTGTTTTGGACCCCTGGCGCAATGTGGCACTATCACACCGTGTCCCTGGAAAGTGAAAATTGGAAAGTTGCATGGTGGCGCGATGCGATAAATTGTGTTGCCACCTTGGACGCGACCTAGAATCTTACCGCGATACGGTGGTATCGCGTTAGAACATTGGAAAAGGAAAATTATGTACTGGTCCTTTGGCGCGATGCGTCACTATCCCAGAGCAACATTGGAAATTGATAATTTCTATTTTAGCTAGCTCTGCGATACACTGATGGCTCAGTTGATACACTGTCTCACTAAAAAGTTTCTATCTCTTCGTTTGGGTGTCGGATTTGGGAAAATTTGGTTTCAGTGGAAAGCTTATTGAATTTTCCACAAAACAAAAAGTTAAAATCTTGAAAATTCCACATATATAAAAGTGTATTCATCTTCGAAGAATGTCTTTGACATCTTCAGGACGAATTTAAGCTGGGTAGAAGTACGGGGTATTACATTTTAATTGGGTATTAATGGCGGAAAATGTAAGCTAAGCCATGGAAGGTGGTGGTCCCAGGGGGATCAACATTGGAAACTCATATTTGCCGATATGAGGGGTGTTTGATAGCCATGTGAGAGTGTCACATTTATATTGAAGGGATGCACTAGTCATCCCAGGGATATTTCCTAGTAGAGTGGCTACACGCACTAAGATTTTCTCAGCAAGTGGATATGATCCCTTATAGCCCGTGGGTGGGAGGATGGATAAGCTACACAACCAAGGTAAAGGTTTTAATCGGCATGCAAAACCCGATTCCTTTTCCCAGCACTCATATATATGTACGGTTGTTTGCATTGGATGGTTTTTCACTTGGTTTTGATAATTTGGAGACTTTACCCTTATCCCGAGTTTCATGCTATAGTTAACCCATTAACCAATTTAATGGCGTAATATAAACATGCTATGCCAAAACTAGCCATTCGATTCCTCTTTCATAGTACATGATTCGGGGATAGCTTATTGGACTGAAGTTTTGAGCTTCTATCCTTTTGGGAGGCATCAGTTCATATTGGACATTCTTAGACATTTTACTTTCTTTTCAGATATTTTTTTGACCATGGTTGGGGGCATGTCCCAACTAGATATTTGTATTCTTTTCGATAGAGGCTTTGTGGTACTTCTGGGAGTTGGTATGGGCGGGATCAGTATTGGTGTCTGCCTTAGCATTGGCACTGGTGTTGGGGCTGACATGATTGGATGATATTATCGGTTTATCCATCGTATTAAATTTTGGATTTGATTATCATGATATGTTTGATACTTTGTAAATAGTTTGGTATGGTTAGACTCGATTTGGTCGGTCATGGTTGTGACCCTATCTGAGAGTCTTCATTGGAGCATTACGAAATCTTGTTATATATTCGAAGTTCAATCTATCCAAGGATGTATAAGGTAGTTGGGTTAGGTTAAGGGGGCGGTCCCCTGTCATGGTTAAATATAGGATGCCCATTATGAAAAAGCTTCGGTTCGGGTTGTGTCATACTCCTCCTGCTCGGTGACTTAGATTTGGGATTAGGTAGGGAGTCAGATTGATGTGGTGAACTTTCATACTTTGTAAAACCCTATTTCATAGCTATGGTTTCCTTTATATTTTGACTGTTCCTTTGGATATGGTTTTGGCTATGGTCAGGGGCATGTCCCGACTGGATATTCTTTGGTTTTGATTAGAGGCTTTGTCAGACTACTATTGGCATTGGTGGGTTTGGTATAGTTATCAATGTTGGTTTTGGTATTGGTATTGACACCGGTATCAGTTGGTCTAAATTGTAGACTTATTTCAATGTATTTAAATTAATATTCTCTTATCCTGTTATGTGCTCGAAATTCAGCCTACTTTGGGGTGTGGTGTGTTTGGTTTCTTTAGGTACAAGGGGTGATCTCCGGTCCACGTGGGATGTGAGATACTCATCACGGCCAGGCCATGGTCCGGTTCGTTACATCACGCTATTTTAAAATATCAACACCGAACGAACACAAATCATTGAGGGAAACTAGTTCTTTGATTTGCAATAAAAAGTTACATAAGTGTAGCATGAGTACCAAAACTATGGGTACTCAGTAGGCATCATTGGCCGACTAGGATATATCATGGTAGAAATATGATAAAATGCAAGATAATAAATCTAAGACAAGGTATAGAAACAAACCTGAATCAACTCCAACATTGCCTTGCATAAATTAGTAAATAAATCAAAATAATAGAATAACGTAACATATAACATCAACACATGCAGTCATAATTAGAAAATGTAATCCCTTATGCCTATTGGTGCAGATATATAAATAACCTGTCACAAGATCCCATAAGCCTGGAAGGTACAAACAAGACAGAATAACCCACCACCGTTATTTACCAACTCTCATAATACAATTAGAATTCATCCAAGTCATGCCTCATAATAAACATCGATTTACCATATTGACCATTTGTAAGTAAGTCAACACTTATCAACTAACCAAAATATAACACTAATCCTCATGTATCAATAAATCAACCATTAGTATTTAGTTATTATTTCACTAGGGTCTATTCATATCATGCTATATTAACTATTTTCTCATTTCCACTTAGGTTGATTATCAATCTCATTTCAAAGTAATCATATTATAATAAGTGTATCAACAATAGCATAATATGCATATTCAGAATCGAATCGGTAAATATAATAAATAGTTGAACCTGAACCAATAAATGTACCATCAATAGACAAACTTGAAATTGTAAATATATCTTCAGTAGCTAGACTTCAATCAGTAAATATATCATCAACATCCGGACTTGAACTGGTAAATATATCATCAATAGCAAGACTTGAACTGGTAAATATAAGTATATCAACATAATCCATAGCATCCTTATTAGCACAAGCAAAAGCATAATCAATCGCCTCAACTCACGCATCAACCAACATATCCATCAAGTGTCACGGTCTCTAAATATTACCTCACTATAAATTTCCAAGAGTCCAACAACCATATAATGGTCTAAACAAGCTAACACGCATATTAGCCTAATTTGGGTCAAGGCCCACTTCTAATCCCTGGAGTTACATTTAAAGCAAATTGCTACTAGCCCTCTTTAGGATGAGATGATGAATGCAAGATTTCCTTAATCTATTTAAATTATTGCTAAGTTGGTTACTGCTAAGGCTGAGTTGGATGTATCTAGTGTTTTATATGCTGAGACAATAAGGGTTGACCAGTTTGTAAAGATGAATCCTCTTACTTTTACTGATGTGAAGATTGAGGAGGATCCTTATAGTTTCTTAGATGAAATAGTCAAAATATTTAGGGTGATGCATGCCATGAATGTAGAAGTGGTGAATTTTACTGCATATCAACTTAAGGATGTGACATAAAAATGGTATAAGGAGTGGGTAGAGGGAGAGGTTATTGAGGAGTCAACTTTGTAGGATATTTTCTCTAATTCTTTCTAGATTGCTTCTTTCCTCAAGAGTTGAGGGAAGCAAAGATGGAGAAATTTGTCAATCTGAGAAAATGGAAAATTTCTATCAAGGAATATGCCTTGAAATTTCATCAGCTATTTAGGTATTCTCTAGAATGGGTGTCTGACATAAGGGCAAGGATGAGGGAGTTTGGACTATCTTAGAGTTTGATCCTTGAAAGCAAGACAACATTGTTGATCAATGATATGCACCTTTCTAAGTTGGTGGTTCATATGCAATATGTAGAAGAGGAATAGAGGAAATAAGATGAGTTTGGGGAAAGGCAAGGTAAGAAGTTTAGGTCATCTAAATAGGGTAGTTCTCAATATTAAGGTGATAGGCATGGCGGTATGTGGCTAAAAAAAGTGGGAGAGTTATAGTTCCTTCTCTAAAAATATTTCTTCTTAACTAAAATAGTCGGGTGATAGGCGTCAGTAGGGTGGAAATAATTTCAATCCACAGAGTGCCTAATCTAAGGCAAGTTAGGCTTAGTCGGCCTCATCATGCCCTCTCTATCGATTCTATAGAAGGTTGCATAGGGGTTCCTGTAATGAAGGAAGGATAAGTGTTTAAAATATGGTTAGTTAGGTCATATTCTTAGAAATTATTTGGTTGGTAAGGGTGCTTGGGGAGCGAGTAAGGCTTCAGTTACTTCAACTTCTGCTCCTGCACCAAAGGGTGGTACTTTTGTATTAGTTTCTGCTACTGGTACAGGAGCAGGTTGGAATAGGTTATATGCTCTTACTATATGATAGGAATTTAAGGCATCACCTGTTGTCGTTACTGGTATATTACAACTCTTTCTTTTTATATTTACTTTTTTCTTGATCTGGGGTCTACTCTTTCTAATGTGACACCATTTGAGTTTGTGTACTTTTGTTTTGATCTTGAGGTTATTTCAGATTGTTTTTCTATTTCTTCCCTAGTAGGTGACTCTATGATTGCTAAAAGGGTCTAATAGGGTGTGTGGTATCTGTTGGTAGTAGGTAGACTTTGGTGCATTTTTTTAAACTTGATATGGTGGATTTTGATGTTATTCTAGGGATGGATTTGTTACAATCTTGTTATGAATCCTTAGATTGTTGAATTCATAAGGTTGTATTTAGGTTCCCTAGTGAACCAATTATTTAATAGGGAATGGTTCCTTAGTTTCTATGAAAAGGTTTATTTCTTATCTTAGATCACACAGATTAACATCAAAAGGGTGTCTCTATCATTTGGTCTAGGTTAAAGATTCTAACTCAGAATGTCCTTCTTTATATTTAGTGCTGGTGGTGATTATGTTTTTAGAGGTCTTTTAGGATGATTTTCTTGGTGTTCCTCCAGATAGGTTGATTGAGTTTGGTATTGATTTGATTCTGAACACTCATACAATATCTGTTCCTTCTTATAGAATTGCTCCAACAAAGTTGACAAAACTCAAGAAGAAACTTAAGGATCTTTTGGATAAGGGTTTCATCTATCCTAGTATGTCCCATTAGGGTGCACCAATGTTATTCATGCGTAAGAAAGATGGTTCCCTTCAGTTGTGCATTGAATATAGATAATTGAATAAGGTAATATATAAAAATTTGTATCCTCTTCTAAGGATTGATAACTTGTTTGATCAGTTACAAGGTGTCAAATTATTTTCTAAGATAGATCTTTGGTTTGGGTATCATCAGCTTAAGGATAAGGAAGTGGATTTCCCAAAGATGACTTTTCATACTTGGTATGGCTTTCATACTTGGTATGGCACTTTGAGTTCTTGGTTATTTTATTTGGTTTAGGTAATTCCATAACGGAATTTATGGATTTGATGAATTGGTTTTTAGGTAGTTTCTGGATCTTTTTATCATTATGGTTATTGATGACATTCTTGTTTATTCTATGAGTGCGGTGGTTTATGCCAATCACCTCTATGTGGAATTACAGTCCTTGAAAGAGCAGTAGTTGTATGCCAAATTCTCTAAGTGTGAGTTTTGGTTGAATTCTGTATCTTTTGTTGCTCATATTATTTCTAATAAAGGGATCATAGTAGATCAACAAATGTTATTATGGTTAAGAGATGAACTTGATCTATGGCTCCAACTGACATTCAAATCTTCTTGGGTTTGGTTTGGTATTATAGGAAATTTGTGGAAGGTTTCTCTGCGATAGTTATCCCATTGATTAAGTTGACTCAGAAGATGGTAAGGTTTATTTGGTCGGTTGCTTGTGAAAGGAGTTTTGAGAAGCTGAAGGATAAGCTAACTTTGGATCTGATTTTGACATTACTTGAAGGTAATGAGGTGTTTGTGGTTTATTGTGATGCATCATGAGTAGGACTTGGTTACATTTTAAGGCAAAATAGTATGTTTTTTGCCTATGCTTCCAGGCAGTTGAAGGTGAATGAGAGGAATTGTCCTACTTTTGATTCGGAGCTTTTATCGGTGGTTTTTGCTTTGAAAATCTAACGGCATTATTTTATGAAGTTCACATGGACATCTTTTCTAACCATAAGATTCTACAGTATGTGTTCACTCCGAAGGAGATAAATTTTAGGTAGAAGAGATGGTTGTAGCTTCTCAAGGACTATGATATGAGTTTTCACTCCCACCTAGGTGAAGATAATGTGGTTGTTGATACTCTTAGCAGGTTGTCCATAGGGGGTTTATCTCATGTGGATAAGGAGAAATAGGAATTGGTAAAGGATATTTACTGCTTGGCTAATCTGGGAGTTTATCTCTTGGACTCTAATAATGGTGGTGTGATGTTATAGGAATTGGTTTGATCATCTCTTAGTGTAGAGATCAAGGTAAAGAAAATACTAGATCCCATCTTGATGAAAATAAAAAATGATGTTTGTGGTAAAGTGTGATGGTGCTTGAAATTAGTGGTGATGGTACCTTGAGATACCAAGAGAGGGTATGTTTTCCTGATGTCAATGGTTTGCAACAGAGTATATTACCTGAGACACATGAATTACGCTATGTTGTTCATTCCGATTTTAGAAAAATGTATCATGATTTCATGGAGATGTATTGATGGAATGGTATGAAGAGGGATGTGGATAATTTTATGGCCAAATTCATGGTGTGTCAATAAGTCAAAGTTGAGCACATGAGGCTTGGAGGGTTGCATGAAGAAAGTTAATTTCTTGAATGGAAATAGGAGGTAATCAATATGGATTTTTTAACCAGTCTTCCCCGGTCTTATAACTAATTTGATTTGGTTTGGGTCATCGTGGATAGGATGACAAAGTCCACTAACTTCTTACCGGTATGGACCAATTTTTGGCTGAGGACTATGCGAGGTTGTATCTTTATGAGATTTTAATGCTTTATGGGGTACCTATTTTGATTATCTCTGATCGTGTACACAATTTTCATTTTATTTTAGGAAATCTTATTCTAAGTGATTAGGGACTAACATTAGTCTGAAATTGCTTTTCCTTCGCAGATGGATAGGTAAGCCGAGAGGACTATTTGGACATTGGAGGACATTCTCCAGGCATGAGTGATTGATTATGGTGGAAGTTGGGTTGAGCATCTACCTTTGGTAGAGTTTGGTTACTACAATAGCTATCATTCTAGCATTGGGATTACTGCTTTTGAGAAATTGTAAAGGTGATTCAAGATAGGCTTAATGCTTCCCAAAGTTGGCAAAAGTCCTATGTAGATGTATAACATAGAGACTTGGGGTTTAAAGTAGGGGATAAGGTGTTCCTAAAGGTATCTCCCATGAATGAAGTGATACGGTTTGGTAAAAAGAGAAAGCTCAGCCCCTGATCTGTTTGTCTTTATGCAGTTTTGTAGAGGATTTGTAATGTGGCTTATGAATTGGAGGTCCCTCCTAGTTTGAGCTCTATCCATCTGACATTTTATGTCTTTATGTTGAGAAAGTGTCTTGGTGATTCTTTTTTGTTGGTTCCTTTGGAAGGATTGGATATCTTAGTTTCTCTATCTTATAAAGAGGTCCTAGTTGAGATATTGTATAGGTATGTTCATTGATTACGGACCAAGGATGCAGCCTCAATTAAGGTTCTATGGTGGAACTATAAGGTGGAAGAGGCTATATGGGATGGGGAAGCAAATATGAAGTCCAGATATCCGCATTTGTTTTCTACTCTGGATATTCCTACGGAAGGTATATGTTCTTGATCACATCTCTATTTTCTATTTTGGTTAAAAGTTTGATTGATATTTGATAATGCAAAAGAATTGTGCTTTTGTTTGACAAACCTTATCCGTTATTCATGTACAAATAAACCTAGCGGTAGGGTGGAGGTGGGGGGAATGAAACACTGTAGGTTTGGACCCTTGCAAACATTCCTAGATTTCTGGTTTTTAGACATCATCTAAATTGTGGGTACCAGTGGTATGGTGGGATATCGTTGGTATGGGTTGGTCATATGCTAACCAGTGTTGGTTAGTGGGTTGGATTGGTTTCTGGAATGGGTACAATTAAGTGGGTACGATTCATATGGTTGGTGATGGGTTGTATGGGTTGGGTTTTGCTTTTATTTAATATAATACTTAGTAACTTAACTTGGATCTGAGTACGAGTGGCTCACCATGAGCCGTAAGATAGGGTATGAGTCGTACTATTGACTTGTATGGTAGACAATGTTCAAACTTTCTTTGGTTCTATTCTGCTAGGGATATGATTTAGGGGTACTAATCTTATGGTTTGGTATGACTTTGGTTTAGTAAGCCATATGTTTGATAGTGTTTGGTCTAAGGAGGGCTTAGGGTATGAGTGATGGGTACCATTCGTATTGGAGGGTATGACTGGTATAGGTAGTCGTACCTTCTGCCAGAATTTTAAGCAGTTTAAGCTGGGGGTAATCTGGATATTTCCCCACTTAACCACTAAAGTCCCCATGAATTATAACTCTATTGCGACATCATTTATCCTATTATTCTAATCTTAAGCACTTAAAAACACTCTCTAATTCTCTTTAAGGCTCTTGGGTAAAGGAAGGCTAGGGTTTCATCTAGAGGAACAATTTGGGGGTTGTATGAGTAATATCTCTCCATCATTTTTATAATCTAAGGCATGTACTCCTCCCTCATTGTAAGCTCTAACAAAAGGCATATTTTATACAATGTTTCTGTGGTATGATTATTGTATGGTTTTGGGGTTTTCAAATATATGTTGGGGTTTTAATGTTAAATGCTTGGTTATGATATTCCTATGTTTTAATTATGTATTTACATTTTCTAATGGTGGTTTAGACAATTGGTTTCATGGGAATGGTTAATTGGTAATAGGAATTGGTTTTGGAAACACTATTCCCCTAACATGTTTTATAAAATGCCTATGATAGTGTTTTTACTATTTTATTGGACTTTTAATGGAACTACTGCATGGTATTGTTTTGTAATGTCACTCTAAATGGTATAAATAGTTTAAATGGTTTGGAATAGGTGTATGGTAAGGTTAGTTGGTGATGGTTATGGATAACCAAATTTTCTTGTTGGGTACAAGCTAATACCACAATTAAACATGGTAATGAACATCTTGTGGGGTATAATGGATTCCCCCAAGCAAACTTAATAATCGAAAACTTGTGGGGTACACGGAATACCCCCAAGTTAACTTGATAATGTAATCAATGGGTACATGGGAATCCCTTTAGAAAAAGTGGTTTGTCTAAGGTCATTACTTTCAAGCTTTAGTCGGTATGACGATACCACTACTTATATCCTTTGTTAATAATAATTGAATAACAGTTTGGTTGGAAGGTAATGGTTTTAATTTGGAAATATTGGCAGGGTGTGATAGCTAACCGTGAAGGTACGAGTCCAATGGATGGGCACTAGAAACTCATGCATCCTCGGGAGACCTTGGTGGATCTGTTTAAATAAGACATAATTGATTTCGATGTTATATTGAGAGCATTAGATCATCAAGGATGCATGATTAGAAAAGAAAACAAATAAGAATTATAGGATATCTTAGGACCGTAGACTCTACAGCTAGAAAATAGAACACAAGAAAGAGAAACATTCATAAATTCCTTGTAACCTCTCCCTTATGAGTGTGGAGCTTGACACACCCTTAAAATAGACCCCACTCGACACGGGTTTGTTGGACACCTAATTCAGCATGAACCTAGGGCTCTGATACCAATCTGACACAACCCGAACTAGGGCCTAGACATGTCGGGCATCTCAAGTCTGACTGGGACCAGAGACCACTCCCAATACCCAACTGTAACCACCCTATACCCTATGTCACATGTATTTCAAACATATAACAAGATAAAGTAATAGTAACTCAAAGATATTTAACAAAGTTCATAATAATAACATACCAAATATTTGTAATACCCCAAACTTTCTTTAAGTTGAACCTAGTCTCCATAAGAGTTAGCGATGACTTCCTAAATAAATAATGTTAAAATTAGAGAGGATTTCCCTAATTTTGTTATTTTATCACATGGTAAATTGAATTAGCTTTCCAATGATATCAATTTTGTCTAAATCTGGTATCGGAGTAAAAAGTTATGGACGTTTTACAGAGAATTATTGGAACTACCCAGAAGAGATGGTCAGGCCGACGGACCATCGAGCTAGCAACGGACCATTACCTAAGCCATACGACTAAGGCAGTGAAACTGACTTCTGGTCAAGTGTGACAATCAGGATCGATGAACCATCGAGCCAGCGATGGACCGTCGCCCAAACTATCGTAGACGAGGCAGAAAGTTTAGGTTTTGGCCAAGTGCGACTGTAAGGACCGACGGACTGTCGATCCAGCGATAGACCGTCGCCCAAATCATTGCCACTTTTGATCAGTGATTTTAAGCCATTTTTAAAAGGGTATTTGGGTCTTTTTCCACCCATCTTAACCCCTAATTATACCAGACCAGAGCTCATAACTTCTTTATTCTTCCACAATACCAAATTAGCATTTATCTCAAAGATCAATCCCCAAGAATAAGAAACCCTCGGTTTCTAATCCCAAGTAAAATATTCAAGCTTTCCTCCACCAATCTTTAAGAAATCAACCACCAAGGTATGTCAAGTGTTGATTCATGGGTTCCTTTCACCCATGAAGCTCAAGAAACCCGATTTGAAATATAATCTTTGGATTCTATGGTATGACTCAAATTATATAAATGTTTATATTGCCGTTTGATTTCCAAGTTGAAGTCTTTAATGACTATCATGGAAATATGTTAGTATGTGGTTGAAAATCTTGCATTGTAAATATAAAACGTTGCCAAAAAGTATTGTTTCAATATTCATGGATAAGCCAAAAGATATGCATGCAAGGTGTTTGATAAAATGCCTAAGAGAATAGGAATTTTGCCTTGTGACTCATTTGTGATGAAAATTGATGATTCCATGTTTCTCCCTTATGTTTGATTTGACCCCCACATTATTTTTACACTTTGTAATGGATTGACGTAATGCTCATGAGATTAGGATTATGAAATTATGATATGTTTACATGCATTCCTATATATGTGTAAGCTTATAGCATGCGAATTCTTCATGAAAATCCCTAATGATTGTACTATGAATTGTTGACTATGGTCATGTGTCAAGAAGTGTCATGTCTTGTTAGCTTTATACTATCGAGTCCTAGGGGTACTTGTACCCAATAATTTAGCTGTGTGTCTAGAACCAGTGTCAGTTTTCAAGATACTCTTAGTCAAGCCATGTTCAGTAGAATTCAGTCAGTCTCATGACTCAGGAAACTCAGTAATCTCAGTAATCTCATAATCTCAGTTAGTTATCAGATCTCAGTATTATTCCATCAGTCAATAGAACTCAGTGAACTCAGTCCAGTCAGTTCAGTATAATTAGTTCAGTATCTAATTAGATGGAAGTAGGATTCAGCATCGAGTGAGCTCAAGGATGGGAACTTACCTGCGAGTAGAGGGTGCAATTTTTAGAAGCAATCCTTGCACTCCTGAACTACGTAGCCAGTATAGGTTGAGACATCAAACCTGCTAGATGAGGGTAGATGAGGTGGCTTAACCTATTATATGAGGGTCCAACCATTCTTCTTAGAGTAAATGTTAGATGAGGGATTACTCACAACTTATCCTTTCCAGTGGAGCAGTATTGACACCCTTCCAATTGGGGTTACAGATTGGACACCAACTCAATTATATTATATCATTTGGGGAATTCCAGTTAGATGACTACTTCCCACAGTTATAGTCTTAGTCTTAGTCTTAGTGATAGAACTCAGATAGTTCTACAAAATTCTAGACTGTCAAATACTGTCACCCAGTTCAGTACTGAACTCAGCTAGGTCCATCAGATATAAGACTGTCAGACACATTCATTTAGATAAAAGTATATTAGTTATACGAAAATGTATACTATCAGTATTCAAATTTAGTGATGTCATGATCTCAGTTACAGTTCACGTATTTATGTACGTATTCTCACGTTCATGTTACTCACTTAGTCAGTATTTTTCATGCATATGAACCCTTGCATTCATCCTACCTTACTTTCATACCAGTACATTCAATCGTACTAACGTATTTGCACTACGGTGTTTTATACCATAGGTTTAGAAGCACGAGCTCCAGCGCATCAGTAGCATTCCAGTTTCAGTAGTCAGACTAACAGTGAGTCCTTGCTATTCAAGGATGTTATTATTCAATTATTTCATTCTTTCAGTACTTAGTTTATTTCAATAGTTGGGGTTAATTAGGGACATGTCCCGTCAACTCCTTATTCAGTCAGTTTTAGAGGCTTCCAGACTATAGCATGTTCAGACAGTTATTTCAGTTTTGTTTTTGTATTGATATACCATATTTCTAGATTTTATGTTTTATCGGATATTTGAACCTTATGTCCTTTTAACCTTTTTTCACATTTATACAGTATATTATACAGTGCTCAGTTACAGATATCAGACATGGGTTAGCTTGTGGTCCTTCAAGGTTATGAGCATCGTGTAGCATTTCGAGTACCAGATTTGGGGTGTTACAAACTTTATATTAGAACCTAAGGTTCAATAGTGTGCTAGGAAGTCTGAAAGCCTCTTTGAGTAGAGTCTTGTGCATATGTGTATTGCACGACACATTTATGTACATGAGGCTATAAGATATTTTAGGAACAGTTTCCCTTCTTTTAGTATTCAAGTCGTGACTCTGAGCATGAACTTAAATTCAAATCTTAGTCTAATTCATTTATCCCTTTCTTCTATAGAACATGCCTCCTAAGAGAAGAAACAAAAATTAGTTAGCCCTTCAGCCCATCCAAGCAGACCCCTTGGACGAACATGTTTCTTATGCAGAGTTCAGAGCTATATTCACTACTCTTGCTAACTTAGTTACTACTTGGAATGAATGACCATCTGCTATCCCGGCCAACCCAGTGGCCTATACTACTGCAGCTAGGATTTGGGACTTCACCCGAATGAATCCTCCATCCTTTTTTGGGTCTAAGTTAGACGAGGATCCTTAGGAATTCCTTAATCAGGTTCAAAAGGTTACAGATATCATAGGAGTTACTGCTAGTGAGAGCATTGAGCTATATGCATATAAGTTACAGGATGTAGCTTATACATGGTCCAAGTAGTGGAAAGCATAGAGGGCTAATGACGCACGGTCTATAGAGTGGGAGGAATTTGCCACTATTTTCTTGATAGATTCTTTCCCCTAGAGCTGAGGAAAGCTAAGGTATTAGAGTTTATCAACCTCACGCAAGGAAACATGAAAGTGAAAGAGTATTCTCTTAAGTTTACTCAATTACCTAGATATGCTCCTCATGTAGTGGAAGACAGCAAGGCTAAGATAAGTAAGTTTGTTTCTGGGGTGGATGATAGTGTGGTTAATGAGTGCAGATCTACAATGTTGATTAGTGAGATGGACATAGCCAGGCTTATGATCCATGCTCAATGGATAGAAGAGCAGAAGATTAAGATGAGAGAGAAGCAGAATAAGAGAGCAAGAATAAGTATTTTAACTTTGCTCATCCTAAGTCAGAGGGTGGAAGTAGTTCTCAATTCTGCACAAAGTCATCAATTCCAGCTTCTTCCTCAGCCAATGCTCCAGTGCTGAAATTTAGAGACGACAAAAGAGATAGGGCGCCAGGCTCTAAGTCTCAGGGCAGTGTTAGTAGTTCCAGAAACTATCCTCTTTGTCCGACATGTGGAAAGCACCATCAGCGTACTTGTAGAGCTGGCAGTGATGTTTGCTTCGGATGTGGAAAGCCAGGCCATTGAGTCAGAGATTTTCCCCAGTTAGGTTCTCAAGGTCAGCGTAATTGCCCTCCAGCTCATTTCGGTCGCCCGACTCAACAGGGTGCCACTTCCAGCGCAACCAGTGGGAAATGCCCAAATAGACTTTATGCTCTCCAGTCCCGACAGGATCAAGAAAATTCTCCTGATGTGGTCAATGGTACGTTATAGATCTATAACTTGTATGTTTACGCTTTGCTAGATCCAGGAGCTTCCTCGTCTTTTATTAATCCTTATATAGAAGTTGATTTTAGAGTCAGTCCCAAAATTATAACAGAGCCCTTCTCAGTCTCTACCACAGTGGGTAAAACTATCGTAGCCCGATGGGTATACAAAAACTGTCCGATTATGGTATCTTAGAAAGTCACTTTAGCAAACTTAGTTGAATTAGAGATGACTAATTTTTATATAATTATTGGCAAGGATTGGCTTTATTCCTTCTATGCCATAGTGGACTACTGAAATAAAGTTGTCCAGTTTCAGTTCCCGAATGAACTTGCCCTAGAGTGGAAGGGTAGTATTTCAGTTTTCAGAGTTCAGCTTGTTTCCTACCTTCGGGTTCAAAAAATAATATATAAGAGATATGTCTATAATCTTTTTTGAGTTAAGGACTCTAGTTCTGGAACTCCCAGTCTTGGATTAGTTCAAGTAGTGAATGAATACTCAGATATCTTTCCCAAAGATCTTCCAGGAATTCCTCCCAAAAGGGAAATAGACTTCGTCGTTCTAGATACTTAGCCTATATCTATTCTTCCATAAAGAATGGCACCAGCAAAACTCAGAGAGTTGAAAGAATAGTTGAAGGATCTCCTAGATAAGGGATTTATCAGACCCAATGTGTCCCCGTGGGGCACACCAGTCTTATTCGTGTACACGAAAGATGATTCTCTCAGAATGTGTATAGACTACCATCATCTCAATAAAGTCACCTTCAAGAACAAGTATCCACTTTCCATAATCGATGACATTTTTTATCAACTTCAGGGTGCCAGTTATTTTTCTAAGATAGACCTCAGATTAGGCTATCATTATCTCATGGTCAGAGAATGTGATATTCGAAAAAAAGCTTTTTGTACTTGGTATGGTCACTTCGAATTCTTAGTCATGTCCTTTGGTCTTACCAATGCCCCAAAATCTTTCAGGAACTTGATGAACCATTTGTTCAAGCAGTACTTTGACATATTCGTCATAGTCTTTATAGATGATAATCTTGTCTATTCCTACAGTGAGCGTGTTCATGCAGACTATCTCAGAATAGTAATGGAGACTCTAAAAAATCATCAACTATTTTCCAAATTCAGTAAGTGCAAATTTTGGCTAAGGTCAGTAGCATTCCTTAGTAATATCATCTCCAGTGATGGCATTAGAGTTAGTCCTCAAAAGACCGAAGAAGTGAGAAACTAGCCTAGACCCATCTCTCTATATTAGGAGCTTCTTGGGTTTGGCTGGCTATTACCATCGGTTTGTTGAAGGATTTTCATCTATTGCATCCCCTATGTCCAGATTGACTCAAAAGAAAGTCAAGTTTTTGTGGTTAGATTCATATGAGAAGAGTTTTTAGGAGTTGAAGACTCCACTCCCCTCAACCCCAATTTTAGCTCTTCCAGATGGTTTAGACGGATTCGTAGTGTACTGTGATGCATCTAGAGTAGGTTTGTATTATGTCCTCATGCATCATGGTAAGGTCATAGCCTACACCTCCAGATAGCTTATACCCCATAATAATAATTATCCGACTCATGATCTTGAGTTAGCAACTGTAGTTTTTCCCTTAAAGATTTAGAGGCATTACTTATACGGTGTCATGTAGATATGTTTACAGATCATAAAAGACTTTAGTATGTATTCTCTCAGAAAGATCTTAACCTCTATCAAAGAAGGTGGTTAGAGATCTTGAAAGATTCTGACATGAGTTTTCTTTATCATCCGGGCAATGCTAATGTAGTGGCCGACACTCTCAATAGACTGTCTATGGGTAGTGTTGCTCATGTTGAGGACAGTAAGAAGAAGTTAGCTCAGGAATACATCAGCTTGCCTGACTAGGTGTTCTCATAGTCGATTCAGTAGAAGGTAGTATATGGGTTCAAAACAGTTCAGAATCATCTCTAGTATTCGAGGTAAAAGAAAAGCAAGATAGAGATTCCAGTCTTGTTAATTTGAAAGAGTTGGTCAGAGATCAAAAGGTAGAGGTTTTCTCCCAATGGGGTGATGTTGTTCTCCATTGTCAGGGCCATCTGTGTGTTCTAGGTGTAGATGACTTAAGGCAGTGAATTCTTGAAGAAGCGCATAGTGCACGCTACTCTATTCATCTAGGGTCCACTAAGATTGTGGCTAAATTATCTATATGTTAGCAGGTTAAGATAGAACATCAGAAGCCTAGTGGGTCCATATAGGAATTCAGTATTCTTACTTCGAAGTGGAAAGAAGTGAACATGGAATTTGTGATGGGTTTTCCTTGTACTTGTCATTAGCATGATTTGGTCTAGGTCATTATAGACAAGTTGACCAAATCAGCTAATTTCCTTCCAATCCATACCTGCTATTAAGCCGAGGATTACACCAAATTCTATATTAGGGAGTTGGTTAGATTGCACAGTGTTCCGTTGTGTACCCATTTCACCTCTTACTTTTGGAAAGCATTCCAAAAGGGTCTTGGTACCCAAGTTCACCTCAGCACAGCTTTTTATGCTCAGACATATAGTCAAGCAGAAAGGACCATTCAAACCTTGGAAAATATGCTAAGGGAATGTTCAATTGATTTTAACGGGAGTTGGGATGACCACTTGCCTTTGATTGACTTTGCATACAACAACAACTATCATTCCAGTAATTAGATGGCTCCATTTGAAGCTCTCTATGGTAGGAGGTGTAGATCTCTAATCGGTTGGTTCGAAGTAGGTGAGGCCATAGTTGTAGGGCCTGACTTAGTATTCGACACCTTAGAGAAAGTTCATTTTTTCAGAGAACAGCTCAAAGCAACTCAGAGCTAGCAGAAATCATACGTAGACATGTGAAGAAAGGATCTCGAGTTTTATATTGGTGATTATGTTCACTTGAAAATCTCTCCCATGAAGGGAGTGAAGAGGTTTGGAAAGAAGGGAATGCTCAATCCCTAATATGTTAGTCCCTTTAAAATTCTAAGTTGCTTCGATAAAGTAGCTTATGACCTCAAATTGCCTTTAGATCTAGCCTTAGTTCATCCAGTGTTCAATGTATCCTTGATAAAGAAGTGCATAGGTGACCTAGAAGTTGTAGTCCCGGTAGAGGGCTTAGACATTCAGAACAACCTCTCTTATGAAGAGATCCCAGTCAAAATTCTTGACTACTAGACTCGTAGACTGACGAATAAAGAAGTCTCTCTAGTCAAAGTTCTTTGGTGGAATCAGTCGGTTAAGAGAACTACTTGGGAAGAAGAAGTAGATATGCAGACCAAGTATCCTCACCTCTTCTTCGCAAACTCAGACTTAGCCCAAGGTAATAGTTTTCCTTAAGCTTATTATGTTTTATGTTCAGATTTTAGTTATAAACTTGGTATCAAATACCATTGCAAATCCATTCATATGTTCATGTTTTATGATAGTCATGTATTCATACATCAGATATGTATTATCATCATGAGAAACTCAACTTCTCAGTAATTTTAGTCATGCATTCATGAAGACTGTTCGTCATATATCCATGCATCAGACATGCATATTTAGTGTGAGATTTTAGTATATCAGAAGTTTCGGTCATATAGACATGTTCAAATAATCACATCCCTTAAGTAAGATCATTCTATCAACTTTCCCAGTTTAGTCAGTCCTATTCGAGGACGAATATTCCCAAAGGGGAGATATTGTAATACCCAAAACTTCATTTAAGTAGAATCTAGTCTCTAGAAGAGTTAGGGATGACTTCCTAAATAATTAATGTTTAAATTAGATATAATTTCCCTAATTTCAATATTTTATCAAGTGGAAAATTGAATTAGGTTTCCAATGATACCAATTTCGTCCAAATCTGGTATCAGAGTAAAATATTATGAACGTTTTATAGAGAACTATCGAAACTGCCTAGAAGCGATGGTCAGGCCGACAGACCGTTAAGCTAACGACGGACCATCGCCAAAGCTATCATGACTAAGGTAGTCAACCCAACTTTTGGTCAAGTGCAATGGTCAGGACCAACGGAACATCGAGAAAGTGACGGACCATCGCCCAAACCGTCACAGACGAGGCAGAAAGTTCAGGTTCTTTCCAAGTGCGACAGTTAGGACTGATAAACCTTTGAGCCAGCGATAGAACTCACCCAAACCATCGCCACTTCCAATCAATGATTTTAAGCCATTTTTAAAAGGGTATTTAGGTCTTTTTCTAGCCGTTTTAACCCCTAACTATACCAAACCCGAGCTCATAACAACACCAAATTAGGGTTTCTCTCAAGGATGAATCCCAAAAGCAAGATACCCTAGGTTTTGAATTCCAAGTCAATAATTCATGCTTTCCTATACCAATCTTAAAGAAATCATTCACTCAGGTATGTCAAGTATTGATTAATGGGTTCCTTTCACCCATGAAGCTCAAGAAACCCTATTTGAATATAAACTTTGGATTCCATTGTATGAATTGAATTATATCCATGTTTATGTTGTTATTTGATTTCCAAGTTGAAGTCTTTAATGATTATCATGAAAATATGTTAGTGTGTGGTTGAAATTATTGCATTGGAAGTGTAAAATGTTGCCACAAAGTATTATTTTAATATTCATGCCTATGCCTAAAGATATGCATGCAAGGTGTTTGATAAAATGCCTAAGAGAATAGGAATTTTTCCTCATGACTCATTTGTGACCAAAATTGATGAATCAATGTTTCTCCATTATGTTTGATATTCCCATATTATTGTTATGCTTTGTAATTGATTGACATAATGCTCATGAGATTAGGCTTATGAAATTATGATATGTTTACATGAATTCTTATTTATGTGTAAGCTTATAGCATGTGAGTACTTCATGAAAATCCCCAATGATTGTACTATGAATTGTTGACTATGGTCATGTGTCAAGAAGTGTCATTTCTTCTCAGTTTTATGCTATCGAGTCCTGGGGGTACTTGTACCCGACAATTTAGCTGTGTGCTTAGAGCTAGTGTTAGTTTTCAAGATACTCTTAGTCAAGGAACGTGCAGTAGAATTCGATCAGTCTCATGACTTAGGAAAACTCAGTAATATCAGTCAGTTATCAGATATCAGTTATATTTTGTCAATCAATAAAATTCAGTGAACTCAGTCCAGTCAGTTTGGTATAAATAATTCAGTGTCTAATAAGATGGGAGTAGGATTCAACATCAAGTGAGCCCAAGGATGGGAAGACACCTGCGAGTAGAGGGTGTGATTCTTAGAAGCAATCCTTGCACTCTAGAACTATGTAGCCAGCATAGATTGAGACATCAAACCTGCTAGATAAGGTTACATGAGGTATCTTAACCTATTATACGAGGGTCCCACAATTCTCCTTAGAGTGCCTATTAGATGAAGTATTACTCACAGCTTGTCCTTACCAGTGGCGCGGTATTGACACCCTTCTAATTGGGGTTAAGATTGGACCCTAACTCAATTATATTATATCATTTTGGGTATGTCGATTAGATGACTACTTCCCACAGTTATAGTCTCAGTATTAGTCTTAGTAATAGAGCTCAGATAGTTCTACAAAATTCAAGACTGTCAGATATAGTCAACCAGTTTAGTATGGAACTCAGCTAGTTCCATCAAAAATAGGATTGTCAGACACAGTCATTCAGATAATAGTATATTAGTTATACGAAAATGTATATTATCAGTATTAAAATTAGTGATGTCATAATCTCATTACAGTTTATGTATTCATAAAAGTATTCTCACGTTCATGTTACTCAGTAAGTCAGTATTATTCATGCATATGAACCCGTGCATTCAACCTACCTCACTTGCATACCAGTATATTCAATTGTATTGACGCATTTGTGCTAAGGTGTTTTATACCATAGGTTCAGAAGCACGAGCTCCAGAGCATTAGTAGCATTCCAGTTTTAGCAGTCAGACTAACAGTGAGTCCTCATCATCCAAGGATGCTATTATTTGATTATTTCATTCTCTCAATACTTAGTTTATTTTAGTAGTTGGGGTTAGTTAGGGACATGTCAGTTTTAGAGGCTTCCAGACTATAACATATTCATAAAACTATTTAGTTATTTTAGTATTGATATATCATATTTCCAAATGTTATGTTTTGTCAAATATTTGAACCTTATGGTTTTTCAGCCATTTTTCGCATTTCTACATTATATTATAAAGTGCCTAGTTACAGATATCAGACGTGGGTTAGCTTGTGGTCCTTCGGGGTCATGAGCACCGTGTAGCATTTCGGGTACCAAATTTAGGGCGTAATAATATCCTACCAAATATATAACTAGTTTAAACCCTAATACTAATACTAACACCAAAGTTGATACCCATACGACACCGTTCATGCCTATAATTATCTGACAAATCCTCTATAAAGAATCAATAACATCCGGTCGAGACATGCCCACGATCATATCCAAAACTAAACCAAAGAAATAACAAAGGTATGAGAAAGGCATAGCATGTAATAGAGCCTTTTAGAGTATGGAAGCTCACCAGTTCAGTTTGACTCAAAGCTACCCCCAAATCCAAGTCACTAAGTAAGAGGTATGGTAGTATGGCCAGTTTCTGCATCACATGAGGTGTAAGACCCCACAAAGTCCTAGTAATTTCAGTCCTTTATAGCATGGAAAAAGAGGTCCCAGACTTAGAAAATTTCAGCTAAATGTTGACACTTAGTCTAATTTTTGGCCTCGATATTTCAATGGCATCATTTACGATATTCTCATCTGTAGATTGTCAATTTTTAAATTGATTCATAATTAGGATTATCAATAGGTCATCTCGGGTGATTTTTATAATTTTAAGACATCGTTTGAGTCATGTTTGGATGACCAAAATAGTAAGGCAGCACAATCTAAATGCATCGTGATGTCTATCGCATTAACAGCATCGAAGTGGTACGTTGTCATTTGTGTCAAAACCATCGATGTGATGCTTCACCTGCCGCATCACTAGGCATATTTTTCTTATTTAATTATGACTTTCCAAGGGAATTTATATCCTTTTCCCCTCACTCAATTGTAACACCTCGAATTTGGTACCCAAAATGCTACCCGGTGCTCATGATCCCGAAGGACCACAAGATAACCCATGAATGATATCTGTACCTGAACAATGCATAATATACTATATAAATGCAAAAATAAAGGCTATAAGGCCATAAGGTTCAAAACTAATAAAATAATCTCTGAATGATATGGTATCACAATACCAAAACAAAACCTGAAATTAACTATCTGAATATGATAGTCTAAAAAGCCTCTAACTGATTGAACTGTCTAAATAAGGAGTTGATGGGACATATCCCCAACTAAATCCAACTACTAAAATAAATTAATTAATAAGATAATAAGGTAATGGTCATGCCCTCGAAGGATGAGGACTCACTGCTAACTCTGACTTCTGAAACTAGAATTCTACTGATGCTTTGGAGCTTGTTCTTCTGAACCTATGGTTTAAAACACCATAGATAAAATACGCCAGTACATTTCAATGTACTGTTATGCATGTGAGGTAGGCTGAATGCAAAAGGGTTCACATGCATGAACTATACTGACGGACTGCATAACATGAATGTGAGAATACATGTATGACTACATAATAACTATAACTCAGTACTTGATAACATTATTACTGAGAATAAGTACTGATAACATAAGATACTGATAACTGTATAACTGAAATAACTACTACTGAGCAACTATATCTGACAGTCTAGTTTCTGATAGAACTAGCTGAGTTTTATTCTGTTCTGAGTTGATTGTATCTGATAATCCTTAACTCTATAGAACTATCTAAGCTCTATTATTGAGATTGAATAACTGTATCTAACAGTCTTGATTATTTACTGAAACTATAGAAAATAGTCATCTAACCGATATGCTCCGACTAATGAATTATAGCTGAGTTGGGGTCCAATCTGTAACCCCAATTGAAAGGGTTTCAATACCGCGCCACTGGTAAGGACAAGTTATGGTAACTATCTTTTGATTGTGTCCCCAAAAGAGAATGGTGGTCCCCTCATCTGACAGTGCCTATCCACCTCATCAACCCTCATCTGACAGTGTTGATGTCTTAACCTATGCTGGCGGCATAGTTTTGGAATGCAAGGATGACTTCTAAGAATCATACCCTCATCTGACAGTGTGTGTTCCTATCCTTGGGTTCACTCGATGCTAATTCCTTCTCCCATCTGGATAGACACTGAACATGATTAACTGAACTCAGCTAAAATAAATTAACTGAGTTTCATTGACTGACGGAATACCACTGAGATAATCGAGTTTCTAAGATTTCTGAGATTAGTGAGTTTTCCTGAGTCACATGACTGACTAAATTTCTATAAAGATGGATCGATTGAGGGTATCTCGAAAACATGACACTGGATCTAGGCACATAGCTAATTATCGAGTACAAGTACCCCAGGACTCGATAGCATGAAATTGACAAAGCATGACTTTCTTGAATACATGAACAACATCACAATCCATAATATAATAAGTTAAAGATTTCATGAAGTAGAATTTCTAAAGCATCACAAGGGTTACATATGTATCCATAATTCACTGACTAAGACATTTCATCAAACATTGGACATGCATAAACTTGTACATAAATTTGGATTTCATATTATCATACTAGTATGGCACTTCTCTTTCCCATAGGATTTTAATCGAACGCATAGGGGCATGATTTGGTTATACAATCATCAACACATATAATAATCATGGATACATCAATCAATGTGTAAATTTAAGGGTTTATCAGAATTATTATGCAAATCACCACATCCTAGGGTTAATCATTGGAATATGTAATTTCAAACATGAATCAAAACCCCATAACATCATGAACATGAATTTCAATTCAATTTAAATCATGAACATTCATACATACACAAATCTTGGATTTTGAAAAGAGGTTCTTGAGCTTCATGGGTGAAAGGGACCTATGAATCAATATATGACATACCTGGGTTGTGAGTTTCTTGAAGTTCTTAGACGAGAAGAACTTGGAATCTCTTAGTTTCTTGAAGAATGATTTGGATCATGTTCTTGGGGATTATCTTTTAGAGAAAACCCTAAGTTGATATTGTAGATTGATAATGAATTTAGGAGCCTGGGTCTGATATTATTAGGGGTTAAAACGGGTGGTAAAAGACCAAAAAAATCCCTTTTAAAAATAACTTAAAATAGCTGAATGAACTATGCAACGGTGGAGGCGATGGTCTGTCGCTGGGTTGACGGTCCGTCGGTCCTGACCATTGTACTTGGGCAAAATAGAGGTTTACTGCCTATGCTGTGACGGCTTGGGCGATGGTCCATCGCTAGCTTGATGGTCCGTCGACCTGAGCCATCGCTTTTAGGCAGAAGTTAGTCTCTCTGCCTCTGCTACGATGGCTTAGGTGACGGTTTGTCACTAGCTCGATGGCCCCTCGGCTCTAAGCATCACACCTGGGTGGTTTTGATTGGCTTTTATTTTTTGGCCATAACTTTCTCTTCCGATGTCGATTTGGATAAAATTGGTTTCACTAGAAAGCTAATTTAATTTCCCACATGATAAAAAGTAAAACTCTTAGAAATTCCAGGTATATAAAAGTGGATTCATCTTTCAAAGTAAGTCTCTAACATACTTGGGATGATTTCAAACTAAGTAGAAGTACGGGGTATTACACCAATTCAACCAAAACAGGAAATTAAGTTTCCAAAAGGGAAAAGTAAATTAACTTAATTAAGAAAATCCTCTCAAGATATAAACCCTAATTCATCAAGCTCAAGATCAAGTACCAAAAAATCCCCAACAATCTTCATGAATTCTATCACTTAGTTATATTAGGTGTTCATCATTGGGTCTCCTTCCACCCTTGGAGTTCAGCAATCCTTTTCAAATCTTGAATTATGACTCTCATGTTATGAATTGAATTATGCTTATTTTTATGTTGTTGTATGGGTTTTAAGTTAAGATTTTTTATGAGATACATGAAATTAAGTTATCATGTGCATCGAATTATGAATCTCTTATGTTAAAACCCTTAAATTTGTATATTGCCTATTGTAGTTATGATACCCTATGTGGTTAGTTCTCATGTATAGAAATCATGTTCCCCAAGTTTTTGATAAAATGTCCATATGAATATGTTATACATGGTAACCTATTGTTGTGTTGCTAAAGTTATGATATGAGTCTATAAATTATACTGTCGACTCCTGATGGTATTTATTACACGAAGTCTAGTTGTTTACTTAGTTCCAGTAGTTATTGAATAGTCCTAATAAAGGTCAAGAACAGTAGTACTCAGTTAGTTAATAGAACTCAGTAAACTTAGCTCAGTTCAGCCAGCCAATACGATCAGGGTCAGTCAAGTCAAGCTTAGTACAGTCTATTGATAGTGTCTTTCAGTTGGGAGTAGGATCCAGCACCGAGCAAATCTAGGGATGGGGGACATTCCCGCCAGTTAAGGTTTGACTCTTATTATCAATCCCTGAGTTATAGAACTATGTATCCAGCATAGGGTAAGTCGTCATCCTGCCATACTAGGGTTGATGTAATTATATATATATTTCATGAGTCTTTCTACTAGATTAGGGTTGACACATCATTGTTAGTATCTCATGGCAAATTGCTAACACCCTTCAAACTTGGGTCACAGGTTGGACCCCAAATCAGTCTATATTGGGGTATGTCAATTAGATTAACACTCCTACAGTTATAGTTTAATTTTTAGTAATAAGTAAAGAGCTCAGTCATTTTTACAAAACCATGGCTGTCAGTTATCAGTTACTCAGCTATCTTAATTTAGTACTTAGTTTCAGTACAATCTAAGATACACAATTTATACCTATATGCGCAGTATAACATATTCATTATGTTCAGTAGTTATTGTTTTACATGTACTCTAATCCAGTTACTTCATGATGTTCATTCACTCAGTTATCATCTCATGCATATGAACCAATGTATATCAGCCTTACCTTACTTGTCTTACCAGTACATTTTACCTACTAATGCATATTGTTTCTTTTGTGCTATAATGTCTCATATCATAGGTTTAAATACTCAGGCTCCTAACCATACTTAGCAGCTTAGGCTGTCTACAACAGATATAGTGGTGAGTCTTCATATTTCGAGGACAAAGTTTATTTATTTCAACATTCTAGTAGTTTAGTAGTTATTTCAGTCCAAGTTTTTATGGGGTTATTCCATCAACTCCATATTCAGAAAGTTACAGGATTTCAAACTAGCATAGTCAATTATTCAGTTTTCAGATGTTATTATCAGTTATAATTAGTTATTATTTAAGTATTTTGAGAACCTTATGGTATTTTTAGATTTCTTCTGCATATATATTCTAGTGTTATATTTTGTGCTCACAACAGGTACCAGTCATGGGTTAGCTTATGGTCCTTTGGGGTTGTAATCATCGTGTGACTCCCAGGGTGTACTCTCGGGGCATTACAAACTTGGTATCAGAGCCTAAGGTGGTAAAGAGTCCTAGGGAGTTTGAAACCTATGTCAAGTAGAGTTTTGTGCTTAGGTGTGCAGCATGCCATACTTATGGACATGAGGCTATGAGGATTTTTTAGGAAAAAGTTCTTTTTTTTTATTTTTCATAGCGTGCGAGTGCGCATGAGCTCCAGTTAAACTCTCTGTCTAATTCAACTTTTCCTTCTATTTATAAAACATTCCCTTAGAAAGACTAATTAAAAAAGATCTGTGAACCAGCTAGTACCTCTGGCTGTTTTAAAAGATCCCTTGATTAAGCATATTTCTCATGCAGAATTAAAATCATCTTTCACCAATCTAGCCTATTTTATGGCAGCTTAAAATGTTCGACCAAATACTATTCAGGTCAACTTAGTGTCCAATACTACTGCATCTAGAATTTGAGACTTTACCAAAATGAACCCTCCTCTATTTTTAAGGTCTAAGTCTTAAGAGGACCCACAGGAATTCCTTGACATGGTGCAGAAGGTAACATATATTATAGGGGTAACCACTATTAAGAGTGATGAGTTAGCTGACTATCAGTTGTAGGATGTGGCTCATACATGGTTTAAGTAGTAGAAGGTAGATAGGGGCACAGATGCATGGCCTATAGATTGGGAGGAGTTTGCTACTACCTTTATAGATAGGTTCTTTCCATTGGAGTTGATGGAGGCTAAGGTATAAGAGTTCATCAATCTAAACCATGGAAACATGAGTGTGAAAGAGTATTCCCTCATGTTTAATTAGTTTGCCAGGTATGCTCCTTATGTAGTAGAAAAGAGCAGGTTGAAGATGAGCAAGTTCATTCTTGGTATGTCTGATAATATGATCAAGGAGTGTAGGACCACAATGCTAATTAGTAAGATGGACTTAGCTAGGTTGATGGTCCATTCTCAATGGATTGAGGAATAGAAGACTAAAGAGAAAGAGAGGGAGAACAAGAGGGCTAGAACAGGTAGCTTTAGTTTTACTCAGCCTAAGTCAAAAGGTGGAAACCATCCTCAGTTCTGCTAAAAATCATCAGTCCTAGCTCCATCCTCAGCCAATGTTTTGGTGACTAAATTTAGAAATTGTAATAGGAATAGAGAGACAGGATCTAAATTTTAGGGTAGTGTGAACAGTACCCGAACAAAACCTATTTGCCAGAAATATAGTAGAAACCATTAGCGTGTCTGTAGAGCTTGCAGCGATGTGTGTTTTGGGTATGGTAAGTCAGGCCATAGGATCAGAGAGTGTCCTTAAGTGGGTTTATAGAATCAATATAATCTTCTCCTAGCTCAGTTTTCGGTCATCAATCTCAGCATGGTACCGCTTTCAGTGCCACCAATGGGCAGCACCCAAATAGGCTCTATGCATTCCATCCCTGATAGGATCGGGAAATTTCTCCTGATGTGGTTATTGTATGTTACAATTTTACTTTATATATATTTATTCTTTGCTAGATCCAAGAGTTTCTTTGTCCTTTGTAACTTTTTATATATCTATTTGCTTCGGAGTCAGTCCCAAAATCATAGCAAAACCCTTCCCAGTCTCACCCAGTGGGTAAAACTATCATAGCCCAGTGAGTATAAAGGAATTTTTCAGTTGTGGTATCTTAGAAAATTACTTTCATGGACCTGATACACTGTGTATTCAAGAAATACTTGAACATATTCATCATAGTCTTCATCAATGACATTCTTGTCTACTTTCGCAAAGAAAATGATCATGCAAACCATCTCAGAATAGTGTTATAGACTCTCAGAGCCCATTAATTATTCGCTAAATTTAATCAAGTGTGAGTTTTGGCTAAGTTTAGTAGCATTCCTTGGTCATATAGTTTCCAGTGATGGCATTAGAGTTGATTCTCAAAAGACTGAAGTCGTGAGAAACTGGCTCAAACCCATCTCTCCATCAGATATTAGGAGTTTCTTAGGTTTGGTTGGCTATTACCAATGGTTTGTTGAAAGGTTTTTGTCTATTGCATCCCCCATGTCCAAATTGACTCAAAAGAAAGTTTAATTTTAGTGGACAGACTCTTGTAAGAAGAGTTTTCAAGTGTCGAAGACTCGACTCACTATAGCCTATCTTTTACTTTGCCTGACGATTCAGATGGATTTGTTGTATATTGTGATGCTTCCATAGTTAGCTTATGGTGTGTTTGACGTAGAAGGGTTATGTCCTATGCCTCTAGACAGCTTAAGCCCCATGAAAAAAATTATCCCACTCATGATCTTAAGTTAGCAGCTATTGTATTTGCCTTAATATTTTGGAGGCGCTATTTGTATGGGGTGCATGTTGATGTATTCATAGACCACAAAAGCCCGCAGTATGTATTTTAACAAAAGTACTTGAAGTTTTGTCAAAGAAAGTGGTTAGAGTATTAAAAGACTATGACATGAGTATTTTGTGTCATCCCGCCAAGGACAATATAGTGGTAGATGAACTCAATAGAAGCCCTTGGGTAGTGTTTCTCATGTAGAGGAAGGTAAGAAGATGTTAGTTTAGGTATTTCATTAGCTTTCCTGACTAGGTATCCATTTGGTCTATTCAGCTGAGGGAGGTGTTTGGGTGTAGAGTAGTTTGGATTCTTCTTTAGTTTTTGAGTTAAAAGAAAAGAAGGACAGGGATCCCAGTTTAGTTAAGCTGAAAGAGTCAGTCAGAGACTAGAAAGTAGTGATTTTATCCCAAGGGACAGATGGTGTGTTACGTTGCCAGGGTAGAATTTATATGTCATATGTGGATGGCATGAGACAACAAATTCTTGATAAAGTTCATGGTGCATTTTACTATATTCATCTAGGGGTTACTAAGATGTACCGTAACTTGTGTGAAGCCTATTGGTAGTGTGGGATGAAGAGAGACATTATAGATTTTGTGGCTAAGTGCTCCACGTTTTAGCAGGTTAAGATTGAACATAAAAAGCCTAGTGGTTCCATGTAGGAGTTCAGTATTCTCACATGGAAGTAGGAAGAAGTGAACATGGTCTTTGTGATAGGTTTGCTTCATACTCATTGCCAGCATGATTTGATTTGGGTCATTATGGATAGGATGAGCAAATCAGCCTATTTGTTGCCAGTTCTGTAATACCCGTGGTTATTCCTAGCTAGAACTCATCTCAAGGATGCTAGTACTTTCTTTGAAATACAAATATATTTTTGTACCCATGGTATTATTGAGATTTCTACTTTCTATCCTATGGGAAATTGAGTTATCTTTCTAACGATACCAATTTTGTCCAAATCCGACACTAGACGAGGAAGTTATGGATATTTTACTCAGAACTGACCCAAACGCCCAGGTGTGACATCCAAGTTGATGGACCGCCAAACAAGTGTTGGACCGCCACTTTGACCATCATAGCCAAGGCAGTAGGGCCACGTTCTTAATAATTATTGATGGAAGAGTTGACGGACCATCATAATTTTGACAGACCGTCATCCAGTCCATCATCTCTTATCCAGTGAACCCCATTTCTGGTCCATGTATGGTGGTCAAAATAATGGACCGTCAGGTTCCTGATAGATCATCAGTCGGGTTGTCACAAGCCACATTCAGTTTATTTCAAGGCTATTTTAATAAGGGTATTTTGGTCACGTACCACTCTCGTATATATACCCAAATGAGTCCAAATTCAGCTATTTTTCTCATTATTATTTCACAAACAAAAACTAGGATTTCTCTTTAAATTAAATCTCCAAGAACAAGACCCAATCTTCTTCAAAAATCAAAGGATTTTAAATCCTTCAAGTTAAAAAAAACATCAAGAACCTTGAGTCAGGTATGCGTAGTGTTCATCTATGGATCCATTCCATTCATAGAGCTCAAGAACTATGTTTTAAATATTTTGTGATTGTCTTGTTATGATATAAGCATGTACATGTTGATGATTGTTGTTTAAGTTTCAAGATGATATCTAAAGTTGTTTTCATGAAGTATATGTGTTTGTTAGTTGAAACCCCTGATCCTTATATGGCTTAATATGGTGAAATTTATGAACACAATTAAGCTAAAAGAATGCATGCAAAGTGTTTGATAATATGCCAAGGATGATAGAATTTATGTCCCATAGTTTGATAGTTCTTAAATGAAAAGTCCATGATCTATGCTTTACAATTTTCCATGAATTTCATGTGAGTGATATGCGTTCTTGTTATGATATGGATTTACAGTGATATTGAAGCTATGAAAGTAAATACCTATTCTATGAATTTCCCTTCCATGTATAAGATGTTAAGAACTATGCTTAGTGTGAAATCCCCTACCATGATACGGTAAATTATGGACTCTACTCTTACAATCAAGTCAGTCATGTGTGTCAGTTTCTTTCCATCGAGTCCTGGGGGTACTTGTACCAGAAAAATATAGTTGTGTGCCTAGAGCCATGTCATGTTATCACGATAATCTCAGTCAATCCATGATGTGTAGAACTAAGTCAGGCATGTGACTCAGGAAACCTTAAAAATCTCATGATCTCAGTTAATTCTTAGATAGTATTACTAATCTATCTGTCAATGGATGTTAGTTACTCAGTCCATGTACCATCATTTAAATCATTTTCAGTCTTTTTATATGGGAGTAGAAGTTAGCACCGAATGAACCCAAGGATGGGAACTTACCTGCCATTTTAGGGTGTGATTCTTAGTAATCATCCTTATGTTCTAGATCTACGTAGCCAGCGTAGGTTGAGACATCTTAATCTGTCAAATTAGGGTGTATGAGATGGATTAATCATTTAATTTAGGGTTCCCGCCGTTCTCATTTTGAGTACCTGCCAGCTAAGGGTCACTCACAACTATCCTTACCAGTGACGCGGTACTGACACCCTTCTAGTTGGGGCAGAGATTGGACCCTAACTTAGCTATAATGTTATTGGGGCATATCGGCCAAACAACTACCTCCCAGAGTTTCATCTCAGTCTGAATAAGAAGAACTCAGATAGTTTTTCAAATTTTAGTATATCAGGACTGTCAGATACAGTCAATTCAGTTACAAAATGGAACATAGATAGTTCCATTAGATTTAGGACTGTCAGACACAGTCATCTATGTTATCAGAATTTCAGTATTTTTCATGTTAGATATCAGTAGATCATGTATTAGTGTTCAAATCTAGATATTATGTAATCACCATCTCAGTTACTATGTATGCATGTTTGTACTCTTACATTCATATCAGTAAGTCAGTTAGCATCGTTCATGCATATAAACCCTTTTGTATTTAGCCTACCTCACTCATATACTCAGTACTCCTAGTTGTACTGATGTATTTTCACTATGGTTCTTTTTTTCACGTTACACCATAGGTTCACAGATACGAGCTCCAAATTAGCAATTGCAATAGCATTCTAGTGGCAGAGTTACAATGAGTCCTCATCCATTCGAGGATGATATTATTTATTTCATTTATTATTTCAGTCCAATTTTGCTAGAAGGAGTTAGTTGGAGACATATTCCTTCAACTCCTTATTTGGACAGTATTTAGAGGCTTTTAAATTTAGCTCAGAGTTGATTCGAATTTTAATTGTTTTGGGTATTCGTTACCCCATATGGATGTTATGATTTGTTAGATATTCTATGCAGTTGAACCTTATGGCCTATTGTTCATGTTTTCCACATTATTACATCATATATTGCATTATATAGGTACAGATATCATTCATGGGTTAGCTTGTGGTCCTTCGGGGTCATAAGCACCATGTATCATTCCGGTTCAGAAAATTGGGGCGTTACAAAATTGGTATCAGATCCTAAGGTTCAATAGAGTCCTAGGAAGTCTGAAAGCCATATCTTGTACAGTCTTGTGCATGGGTGTGCTGCGCGCCATATTTATATGCAAGAGGATATAAGATGTTTTAGGAAGTGTTTCCCTTCTTTTGGTGTTCATATAGTGCTAGTGAGTACAATCTCAAGTTAAACTCTCAGTCTAATCCATTCTTCTTTTATTTCAGAATATGCCTCCAAAGAAAAGAAACCAACTAGCTCCTCAGCCCGAAGATCCTTTGGGCAAAAATGTTTCTCATGTGGAGTTTAGGGCCGCATTCACCATACTTGCTTAGTCTGTGGCTGCCCAAAATAAATGGCCACCAGTTATTCCAGCCAATCCAGTGGCCAACTCAGCCGTAGCTAGGATTCAGAAAATCACCCGAATGAACCCTCTATCTTTCTTTGGGTCTAAGTCTGATGAAGACCCTCAGGAATTCATTGACTAAGTCCATAAGGTCATAAAAATCATGGGAGTTACTTCTTGTTAGAGTACCGAGTTAGCTGCATATCAGTTATAGGATATTGATCATATTTGGTACAAAAAGTGGAAGTCTGAGAGGTTAGAGGATGTAGGTCCTATAGAGTGGGAGGAATTTATCATGACTTTCCTAGATAGATTCTTTCCCTAAGAGCTGAGGAAGGTAAAATTTCTAGAGTTCATCAACTCAAGCAGGGAAATATAACGGTTAAAGAGTATTCTCTCAGATTTGCTTAGCTAGCTAGATATGCCCCTCATGTGGTTGCAGACAAAAGGGCTAAGATAAGCAAGTTCATATCAAGGGTGAATGATAGCGTTGTAAATAAGTGTAAGTCTGTGATGCTGAATAGTGATATGACTTTAGCCAGGATTATGAATCATGCTCAACTAATAGAGGAGCAGAAGATTAGGACTAGGGAGAGGCAGAACAAAAAAGCAAGGTCAGGCAGTTTTAGTTTTGCTCAACCAAAATCAGAAGGAGGAAACCGTTTGTAGTTTCTTCCTAAGCCAGCAATTCCAGCTCCTTCCTTCGCGAGTTCCCCAGTGTCGAAATTCAGAGATGGCAATAGAGATCGAGCACCAGGCTATAAGTCTCAGGACAGTGTCAATAGTGCCCAAACTAATCCCTTGTGTCAGATTTGTGGCAAGAACCACAAGGGTACCTATAGACCTGGTAGAGATGTTTGCTTCGATTGTGACAAGATAGGCCACAGGATTAGAGAGTGTCCATAGTCAGGTCTACAGGGTCAGCAGAATCACTCCACAGCCCAGTCCGGTTGCCTAAATCAACAGAGTATCGCTTTCAGCGCTACTAGTGGGCAACACCCAAATAGACTCTATACTCTTCAGACCCAACAGGATCAGGAAAATTCTCTTGATGTCATTACTAGTACATTAAAGATTTTCCATGTTCAAGTTTATGCTTTGCTAGATCCAGGTGCATCTTTGTCTTTTGTTACTCCTTATATAGTAGACGATTTTGGAATCAGTCCCAAAATTTTAACAGAGCCCTTTTCAGTCTCTACCCCAGTGGATAAAACTATCATATCTCGGTGGGTATACAGGAACTGCCCGGTTATGATATTTTAGAAAGCCAAATCAGTAGATTTAGTTGAGTTCAAAATGACTGATTTTGATGTCATTCTCAGCATGGATTGGCTTCATTCCTACTATGCCACAGTCGACTAAAGAACTAAGGTAGTTCAGTTTTAGTTCCCGAATGAGCCCCTCCTAGAGTGAAAGGGTAGTATTTCATCTTTTAGGGGTCAGCTTATTTCCTACCTTCGGCAATAAAAATGATTTCTAAGGGGTGTGTGTATCATCTCGTGTATGTTAAAGATTCCAATTATGAATCTCCTAGTCTTGAATCAGTCCTAGTTGTAAATGAGTATTTAGACGTGTTTTTCGAAGATCTTCTAAGCATTCCTCCCAAAAGGGAAATAGACTTCAGTATTGACCTTATTCCAGATATATAGCCTATTTTTATTCTGCCATACAAAATGGCACCAGCAAAACTCAAGGAACTGAAAGATCAGCTGAAAGATCTCTTTGATAAGGGATTCATTAGGCCCAGTGTATCCCCATGGGGTGCACCAGTCTTATTTGTGCGCAAGAAGGACGGTTCTCTATGGATGTGTATTGATTATCGTCATCTCAACAAAGTTATGATCAAGAACAAGTATCCTCTTCCCATAATATATGACTTGTTTGACAAACTTCAGGGTGACAGTTATTTCTCTAAAATAGACCTCAGATTAGGCTACCATCAACTCAGAGTTAGAGAATTTGACATCTCGAAGATAGCTTTCCGTACTCGGTATGGTCACTTTCAGTTTCTAGTTATGTCCTTGGTCTTACCAATGCTCCAGCTGCTTTTATGGACTTGATGAACCGTGTGTTCAATAAGTACTTGGACATGTTCGTCATAGTCTTCATAGATGATATCTTAGTTTATTCTCACACAGAGTGTGATCATTCAGACCATCTCAGATTGTTCTTCAGACTCTCAAAGATCACCAATTATTCACCAAATTCAGTAATTGCGAGTTTTGGCTAAGATAAGTAGAATTCCTTTTCCATATTATTTTCGGTGATTGAATTAGAGTAGATCCTCAGAAGATTAAAGCGATAAAAAATAGGCCTTGCCCTATCTCTCTATCATATATCAGGAGTTTCTTTGGATTGGCTGGCTATTACAGATTTTTTTTAAGGGATATTGACTCAGAAGAAGGTAAAGTTTCAGTGGTCAGATCCATATGAGAAGAGTTTTCAAGAGTTGAAGACTCGACTTACCTCAGCTCCAGTTCTAGCTCTTCCAGATGGTTCAAATGGTTTTCATAGTTTATTGTGATGCATCCAAAGTGGTTTTAGGTTGTGTCCTCATGCAGCATGGTAAGGTCATAGCCTATGCCTCCAGATGGTTAAAGCCCCATGAGAAGAATTATCCTACTCATGATCTTGAGTTAGCTGCCGTAGTATTTGCCTTGAAGATTTAGAGGCATTATCTATACGGAGTTCATGTAGATGTCTTCACAGATCATAAGAGTCTCTTGTATGTATTTTCTCAAAAAGATCTCAATCTTCATCAGAGAAGGTGGTTAGAGATTTTGAAAGATTACGACATGAGTGTCTTTTACTATTTGGGCAAGGCCAACATTGTGGCCGACACTCTCAGTAGACGATCTATGGGTAGTGTTTCTCACATTGACGATAGCAAAAAGAAGATAGCTCAGGAAATCCATCAGCTCACCAGACTAGGTGTTTGCTTAGTCGATTCTTCGGAGGGTGGTGTATGTGTTCAGAGAAGTTCAGAGTCATCTCTAGTTTCCGAGGTAAAAGAACAGCAAGACAGGGATCCTAGCCTTGTCAAGCTAAAAGAGTCAATTTAGAATCAGAGAGTAAAGGTTTTCTCCCAAGGGGGAGATAGGGTTCTTCACTGTCAGGGTTATTTATGCATTGCAGGTGTAGATGACTTAAGGCGGCAGGTTCTTGCAGAAGCGCATGGTGCACGATACTCTATTCATCCAGGGACCACTAAGATGTACCATGACCTGCGGGAAATCTATTTGTGGAGTGGGTGAAGAGAGATATTGCAGAGTCTATGGCTAAGTGCTCTACATGTCAGCAAGTTAAGATAGAGCATCAGAACCCTAGTGTACCCATATAGGAGTTCACCATTCCTACTTAAAAGTGGGAAGAAGTGAACATAGACTTCGTGATGGGGTTTTCTCGAACTCGTCATCAGCATGATTTAGTTTGGGTTATTATAGACAGGATGACCAAGTCAACTCATTTTCTTCCAGTTCATACCTTTTATTCAGTTGAGGATTATGCCAAACTCTATATTAGGGAGTTGGTCAGATTCCATGGTTTTCTATTATCTATTATTTCAGACAAAGGTACCCTATTCACCTCTCACAGCATTCTAAAAGGGTCTTGGTACCCAAGTCCATATTAGTACAACCTTTCTTCTTCAGATAGATGGTCAACCAGAAAGGACCATTCAGACCCTTAAAGATATGCTAAGGGCGTGTACAATTGATTTCAAGGGAATTTGGGATCAGCACTTGCCTTTGCTTGAATTTTCATATAACAATAGGTATCATTAAAGTATTAAAGTCGCTCCATTCAAAGCTCTCTATGGCAGGAGGTGTAGATCTCAATTAGTTGGTTTGAAGTTAGTGAGACCCCAGTTATAGGTCCTGACTTGGTTTTTGATGCCTTAGAGAAAGTTTAGTTGATCAGAAAGAGACTCCGGGCTTCTCAGAGCCGATGAAAGTTTTATGCTAATGTTTGCAGAAAGGATCTCGAGTATGAGGTCGATGAATATATCTATCTCGAGATCTCTCCCATGAAGGGAGTGAAGTAGTTCGGCAAGAAAGGGGAACTTTATCCCCGCTATGTCGGTCCCTACAAAATTCTCATTTGTATAGGCAAGGTAGCTTATGAGCTCGAATTGCCTTCTGATTTAGCCTTAGTTCATCCGGTCTTCCATGTATCCTTGCTCAAGAAGTGAGTAGGTGACCCAATAGTTATAGTCTCTATTCACACCATTGATGTTAGGAACTGTCTCTCTTATGAAGATATTTCAGTCAAAATCTTAGACTATCAGACTCGTCAATTGAGGAACAAAGAGGTCCCTCTAGTTAAGGTTCTTTGGAGAAATCAGTCTGTCGAGGGAGCTACTTGGGAAGCAGAAGCAGATATGCATACCAAGTATCCTTACCTCTTCTCCGCCAATTAAAATCAAGCTTAAGGTAATAGTTCGCCTTAAGCTTATTCAGTTTTATATTCTTGCTCCCATTATAAACGTGGTACCTACTACCACTTCATACTCTATCATGCATTCATGTATCAATTAAGTTATAAAATCATGCATCAACTATGCATTCTCATCTTGAGAAACTCAGTTTATCAGAACACTCAGTCACACATTCATGTACCAGTTAACCATGCATCAAATGTGCAGGAGTTCAGTATATTTAGCATGTTAGTCATGAAGTCATGTCTTAGTCACTCATGTTTAGTTCATGTTCATTTATTATTTTCCCTCTTAGTCAGTCTCATTTAAGGATGAATGTACTCAAGGGGGAGATATTATAATACTATGCTTATTCCTAGCTAGAAATTATCTCAAGGATGCTAGTACTTACTTTGAAATACAAATCTATTGTTGTATCCATGGTAATTTTGAGATTTCTACTTTCTATCATGTGGGAAATTGATTTATCTTTCTAACGATACCAATTTTGTCCAAATCCGACACTAGACACGAAAGTTATGGATTTTTACTAAGAACTGACCGAAACACCCAGGTGCGACATCCAAGTTGATAGACCACCAAACAAGTGACGGACCACCACTTTAACTATCACAGCCAAGGCAGTAGGGCCACGTTCTTGAAAAAGATTGATGGACTAGTCAACGAACCGTCATAATTTTGACGAACTGTCATAATTTTGATGGACCGTCATCCAGGCCGTCAACTCTTATCCAGTGAACCCCATTTTTGGTCACGTATGATGGTCGAAATGATGGACCATCAAGTTCCTAACGGACTATAAGTCGGGTCGTCACACGCCACATTCAGTTTATTTCTAGGCCATTTTAACAGGGGTATTTTTGTCACTCACTGCTCGTCTATATATACCCAGATGAGTCCAATTTCAGCCATTTTTCTCATTATTATTTCACAAATAAAAACTAGGGTTTCTCTCTAAATTTAATCTCCAATAACAAGACCCAATCTTCTTTAAAAATCAAAGGATTTCAAATCCATCAAGTTCAAAAAACATCAAGAACCTAGAGTCAGTTATGCATAGTGTTCATCTATGGATCCATTTCATTCATAGAGCTCAAAAACTATGTTTTAAATATTTTGTGATTGTCTTGTTGTGATATGAGGATGGACATGTTGATGATTGTTGTTTAAGTTTTGAAGATGATATCTAATGGTGTTTTCATGAAGTATATGTGTTTTTTAGTTAAAACCCATGATCCTTATGTGGCTTAATATGGTGAAATTTATGAACACACTTAATAAAAGAATGCATACAAAGTGTTTGATAATATGCCTAGGATGATAGAATTCATGTCCCATGGTTTAATAGTGCTTAAATGACAAGTCCATGGTTTATGATTTACGATTTCCGATGAATTCCATGTGAGTGATATGCGTTGTTGTTGTGATATCGATTGACCATGCTATTGAAGCTATGCAAGTGTATACCTGTTGTATTAATTTCCCTTCCATGTATAATATGTTGAGAAATATGCTTAGTGTGAAATCCCCTACTCATGATATGGTAAATTGTGGACTCTACTCTTATGGTCAAGTCAGTCATGTGTGTTAGTTTCCTTCAATTGAGTCTTGGGGGCACTTTTACTCAAAAAATATAGCTATGTGCCTAGATCCATGTCATGTTATCATAATAATCTCAGTCAACCCATGATATATAGAACTCAGTCGGGCATGTGACTCAGGAAACCTTAAAAATCTCAAGAACTCAGTTAATTCTCAGATAGTAGTACTAATCTGTCAGTCAATGGAAGCCTGTTACTCAATCCATGTACCATCATTTAAATCTTGTTCAGTCTCTTCAGATAGGATTAGAGGTTAGCACTGAGTGATCTAAGGATGGGAACTCACCTGCCAATTTTGGGTGTGATTCTTAGTAATCATCCTTGTGTTCCAGAACTACGTAGCAAGCGTAGGTTGAGACATCTTAACCTATCAAATTAGGGTTGATGAGATGGATTAATCCATCAGTTTAGGGTTCCCGCCATTCTTATTTTGAGTATCTGCCAGCTAAGGGTCACTCACAACTATTCTTACCAGTGGCGCAGTATGACACCCTTCCAGTCAGGGCAGAGATTGAACCCCAACTTAGCTATATACATTGTTGGGGCATATCGGTCAAACAAATACCTCCCAGACTTTCATCCCAGTCTTAATAAGACGAACTTAGATAGTTTTTCAGATTTCAGTACATCAGGACTGTCAGATACAGTCAATTCAGTTATAGAATGGAACATAGATAGTTCCATTAGATTTAGGACTGTCAGACACAGTCATCTATGTTATTAGAATTTCAGTATTTTTCATGCTAGATATCAGTAGATCATGTATTAGTGTTCAGATCTAGATTTCATGTAATCACGATCTCAGTTACTATGTATGCATGTTTGTACTCTTACGTTCATATCAGTAAGTCAGTTAGCATCATTCATGCATATAAACCCTTTTGTATTTAGCCTACTTCACTCGTATACTCAGTACTCCTAGTTATACTGACGCACTTGTGCTATGGTGCTTTCTTTAACATTATACCATAGGTTCACAAATATGAGCTCTAGATCAACAGTAGCAGTAGCATTCTAGTCGCAAAGTTGCAGTGAGTCCTCATCCATTCGAGGACGATATTAATTGTTTTATTTATTATTTGAGTCTAGTTTTGTTAGACGAAGTTAGTTGGAGACATATTTCTTCAACTCCTTATTCAGACAGTATTTAGAGGCTTTCAGATTTACTTCAGATTTGATTTAGATTTCAGTTGTTTTGGGTATTCGCTACCTCATATGGATGTTATGATTTGTCAGATATTATATGTCGTTTAACCTTATGGCCTATTGTTCATGTTTTCTATATTATTACATCATATATTGCAGAGTATATGTACAAATATAAGTCATGGGTTATTTTGTGGTCCTTTGGGGGTCATAAGCATCGTGTAGCATTCCAGTTCAGAAAATCGAGGCGTTACAACTTCATACTTCTTATTTTGTCAAGGATTATGCCAGGCCTTATATCAGAGATTTGGTTAAGTAACATGGTGTCCCTTTGTCCATCATTTCAGATAGAGGTTCGTAGTTTATCTCTAACTTTTGGAAAGTCTTCCAAAAGGGTCTTGGTACCCAAGTCAATCTTAGTACAACCTTTTTCCATCAGACAGATGGTCAAGCAGAAAGGACCATTTAGATTTTAGAAAATATGTTAAGAGCGTGTGTCGTTGACTTTAAGGGCGGCTGGAATGATCACTTACCGTTTATTGAGTTCACATATAATAACAACTATCATTCCAGTATCTAGATAGCCCTATTTAAGGCTCTTTATGGGAGAAGATATAAATCTCCTATTAGTTAGTTTGAAGTATGTGAGACTGTGGTAGTGAGGCCTAATTTGGTGTTTGAGCTCTAGAGAAAGTGCTGTTAATTAGACTGAGGCTTAAGACAGCCCAGAGCTGACAAAATTCCTATGCAGATGTTAGAAGAAAAGATGTTGAATTTGAGATTGGTGATTATGTGTATTTGAAAATATCTCCCATGAAGGTGGTGAATAGGTTTGGTAAGAATGGGAAGCTAAGTCCCCGATATATTTGTCCTTGTAGGATTATGAGTCAATTCAGCAAGTAGCTTATGAGCTTGAGTTACCTGTAGACTCAGCATCAGTGCACCCAGTATTTCACGTCTCCTTGCTAAATAAGTGCATTGGTGACCCAACAGTTGTAGTCCCTATAGAGTGTGTAGATGTTCATAACAGTCTCCCATATGAGAAAGTCTCAGTTGGAATCCTTGATCGTCAAATATGCAAACCAAGGAACAAAGAATTTTCTTTCGTAAAAGTTCTTTGGCGAAATCAGTCCGTTGAGGGAGACACTTAGGAAGCAGAAGCAGACATGTGAACAAAGTACCCTCTTCTCTTCTCCGGAAACTTAAACTCACCCTAAGGTAACAACCTTCCTTAGATTTACTATGTTCCACTCTCAGTTACAATTGCATAACATTCTCATATCGTCCATGCATTCATGCAATAGTTGAGTCATGTGTCAAGTCTTTAGAATTTAGTCATGCTTCAGCTATGGATGTCAGTATAAGTACAGTACCTCAGTTCCACTCAGTTCAGCCAGTCTCACTCGAGGATAAATGTTTCCAAGGGGGAGATATTGTAAGACACCACAAAGTCCTAGTCATTTCAATCCTTTATAGCATACCAAAAGAGGTCCCAGATAGAAAATTTTAGTTAAGTGTTGACGCTTTGTCTCATTTTCGGCCATGATATTTGAATCGCATCATTTATGATCTTTCCAACCTTAGATTATTGAATTTTAAATTAATTCTTGATGAGGATTATCTATAGGTCATATCGGGTGAGTTTTAGAATTTTTGAACATCATTTGAGTCAAGTTTGGATGACCAAAATAGCATGCCAACCTGATCTTGATGTGTCACATTGGCTATCACATTGATAACATTGATGCGTCACATCGGCAATCGTGTCGAAACCATCGATGTGGCGCATTGCCTTCTGCATCACTGGCCATATTTTGCTCATTTTATTTTGACTTTCCAAGGGAAAATAGGTTCTTTTCCCCACACTCAATTCAAAAAATACATTCACTCATTCACAAAATCCTCTCAAGAAATAAACCCTAGTTCATCATGCTCAAGATCAAGTTCCAAGAAATCCCCAAAAATCTTCACGAATTCTGTCACTCAGGTATGTTAGTTGTTCATCCTTGTGTCTCCTTCCACCCTTGGATTTCAAAAACCCTTTTCAAAACTTGAATTATGATTCTTATGTTATGAATTGAATTTGCTCATGTTTGTGTTGTTGTATGAGTTTCAAGTTAAGATCTTTAATGAGTTCCATGTAATTAAGTTAGCATGTGCATTAAATTATGAATCTCTCATGTCAAAACCCTTCAATTTGTAAGTTGCATGTTGTAGTTATGATGCCTTATGTAGTTAGTTCTCATGTATATCAATCATTCTCCCCAAGTGTTTGATAAAATGTCCATATGACTAAATTATGCATGGTAACCTATTATTGTGTGGCTAAAGTTGTGATATGAGTCTATCAATTATGTTATCAAGTCCTGGGTGTATTTATTACCTGAAATCTAGCTGCTTACTTAGTTGCACTGGTTATAGAATAGTCCTAGTAAAGGTCAAGAACAGTAGTACTCAGTTAACAAAACTCAGTAAACTCAGTCTAGTTTAGTCAGTCAACACGATCAGGTCAGTTCAGTCAAGCTTAGTACAGCGTAGTGATTAGTTTCTTTTGGTTGGGAGTAGGATTCAGCACCGAGTGAACCTAGTGATGGGGGGCATTCCTACAAGTTTGGGTTTGACCCTTAGTAGCAATCCCTAAGTTACAGAACTACATTTACAACATAGGTTAAGTTGTCCTCCAACAAGACCAGGGTTGATGCAATTATATATATATTTCATGAGTCTTCCTGCCAGATTAGGGTTTACACATCATTGTTAGTATCCCAGCAAGGTGCTAACACCCTTCCAACTTGGGTCACAGGTTGGACCCCAAATCAGTCGATATCGGGGTGTGTCGATCATATGAACACTACCAAAGTTACAGTTTCAGTCTCAATAATCAGTAAAGAACTCAGTCAATTCTATAAAACCATGACTATCAGTTATCAATTACTCAGCCATCAGAATTTAGTACTCAGTTTTAGTACAATCTTAGATACACGATGTATACCTATATGTGCAGCATTACATATTTAGTATGTTCAGTAGTCTCAGTCAGTTATCATCTAATTCAGATAAACCCATGTATATCAACCTTACCTTACTTAGCATACTAGTACATTCCACATACTGATGCATACTTTTTCTTTTATGCTATGATGCCTCACATCATAGGTTTGGACGCTCAGGTTGCTGACTGTACTTAGCAGCTCAGGGTGTCCCCAATAGATATACTGGTGATTCCTTATATTTCTAGGACAGAGTCTATTTATTTCAATATTCCAGCAGTTCAGTAGTTATTTTAGTCGGAGTTAGTTGGGGATTTGTCCCATCAACTCCATATTCAGACAATTAGAGGCTTTTAGACTAGCATAGTCAGTTATTTAGTTTTCAGATGTTATTATCATTTATAGTCAGTTATTATTTCAGCATTTTGAGAACCTTATGGAATTTTCATATTTCTTCCGCATATATATTCCAGTATTATATTTAGTGCTCACAACAAGTACCGATCATGGGTTAGCTTGTGGTCCTTCAAGGTTATAAGCACCATGTGACGCCCAAGGTGTACTCTCAGGACATTACATAGGGATACATCACCCAAAGATGGTTAGCAGAGTGAACACTATCATGTACTAAGGGATAAGATAAAATTATGCCAGTAAATCAAAGCTAAACTAAATAACCATATGCAATCACATAGATGCATATAAATCATGCGGGGAAAGGGAACCGGGTTTAGCATGAATTTAAAACCTTAACTTGGGTTTTGTAGCTTGGCCGTCCTAAAACAACCCACAAGCTATATAAGTTAAACTCCCCTTGATAAAAGGGCCACAGTTCATGTTAGTCACACGATCAGAGAATAGAACATGGGATGACTAGTACATCCCCCAAAATGTATAGTGTGACATAATGCACACGGGCACCAAGGCCACCCTCTCATAGGAAAATGTGAGTTTCAAATGGCGATCTCCCCAGGACCCTAACCCCCTTTAAGCCCAATCAAACCTTTTTCACATAACCAAACAATTTACCAAGGAGTCTTTTCATTAGGTGTTAACCATTGGTATTGTCATACAAAAACTAGAGCTTGCAAGTCTATCATTTTATGCCATACCAAAAACATTAACCAAATGAACTCCCAAGTTTCCAATTAAACAAAAACCATGGCCATCAAGGCCTTACCAAACCATTTAAAACCAAAAAAACCAATTTAAGCTCCAATTTATGCAATGCAAAGATTTTAAGAATAGTAAAACTATGTGAAAAAATCAGTCCCCATGACATTTTAACAAACATGTTAAGCGCATATAGTTTCCAAAACTAAAAAGCAAGCATCAGTTGACCATTCCCATGTAACCACGTGTTCAAACAATAATTATAACATGAAAACCTTTAGAAAAGGATAGGAAAACATTATCCAACCATAAACAACCAAAACCCACAACATCTATTTCAAAACAAAACAGTACCACAATAATACGATTAAATTCATTGATTGTAACATATTTTTAGTTTAACTAACAATGAGGGAGGAGTAACATGACTTGGACAACAAGGAAGACGAATAGATTCACCCTTGAAAGCCTCTAATTTATTACCTTTTAGAATCCTAGCCTTTTCTTGAACCAAGAGCTTGAGAGAGATTTTAAGAGTGTTTGAGAATTGTTAAATAAGAATAATAGCTTAATATAGCCCCTAAAGGTGTTTTATGTTGAGGGTTCAAAAGGATTTAAGAGGGAAAATATCAAGTATACCCTATCTTAAAACTATAAAAATCCCGTAGGTGAGTACAAGTTGACCCTTCAACTCGTCACCACATCATACGATTGGTACCATACAGTCGTACCCTGAATAGAAAGTTGGACATCCACACATAGTCCACCATATGATTCCATTGCCCCAACTCGTGACTAGACCATATAACTAGTATGGTCCAATCATACAAAAGATAGAATCCAAAGGGATTTAGAAAGGACAATATACGACTACACCTTACCATTCGTACCCTATCCACATGGCTCATAGTGAGCAACTCATACTCAGATTCAAGTAAATTCACTATGTGTCAAATTAAGAGAAGGATCAACCCAATGACCCATCACCAAACCCTACAATCCTTACCCACCGATTCGTAACCATAATAGAAAACTAACCAACCTTGTCTGGACCCCTAACGACTAGAATCCCTTGACCGTACCCACACTATATGACTCATATGGTGAGTTATTTCTTAGACAATAAGCCCAGAACTCAGGAATTTTTCCAATGGCTAAAACCAGGGTGTTTTAATTCTCCCCTACTTGGATCATTCATCCTCGAATGATGGAACAAGGCAGTGCAAGCATGATTTGGACCCTACACTCTTCTACTCTTACCTTAACAGTGTTAGAAAACAAAGATACCAAGGAAATTAATTTTTCTGTTAACAAAGTTTTAAAACAAATATGGTAAGATCAACACATACCTTAGCATGAATTTCTAGAGCAAAAAATAGGAACACACACTTGGACTTCACGTTTTCCTCAGCTTCTTATGTCACCTCTTCCACATTATGGTTTTCCTAAAAAACCTTTATTGAAGCTACATACTTGGTCTACAATCGATAAACCTGCCGATCGAATATTTTACTAGGGACCTCCTCATAAGACGAAGAATCCAATATACCAACATCCTTGATAGGTACAATCTAGGATGGATAACCCACACAATTTCTTAATTTATAATCATAGAATACCAAATGAATGGAGCTTAAAGTCAAAGGTAACTTTAACCTATACGCAACATTATCAACTCTTTTGAAAATCAAGTACAAATTAAAATACCGGGGACTGAGCTTTCCCTTCTTTCTAAACTGCATTACTCCATTCATGGGAGACACTTTTAAGAACACCCTATCCCTATCCTTAAAATCTATATTCCGATGCCTCACATCCGTATAAGACTTTTGGAAACCTTTGGAGGCTTTAATCCTATACCAAATCACCTTCACCTTCTCTATATCTTGGTGAACCAAATTTGGGCTAAACATCTCTGCCTCACAAACCTTGAACCACCCAATAAGAAACCTACACCTCCTACCATAAAAGGCTTTAGATGGAGCCATTCCAATGCTAGAGTGGTAGCTATTGTTGAAAGAAAACTCTGCAAGAGACAAATGCTTAACCCAACTACCACCATAGTCAATCATGCAAGTACAAAGCATATCCTCCAATATATGAATGGTTCTTTTTGCTTGACCTTTTGACTACGGTTGGAAAGCAGTACTCAGACACACCTTAGTTCCGAACTTTTTCTAAAATGACCAAAAAATGAGATGAAAACTATGCACTGTGATCCAAGATGATAAAAATAGGTACTCGATGTGATCTGAGATGGTTTTATACACTTTTATACCATTATTCTATCTTATTTCGCCTTGTTTTGAGATCAATTAGTGTAACGCCCCAAAATACCATCTTGAGATTCCACACGGTGCCCAAGGCTACACGTATCCTTAAGCTAACTTTTTAAGCCAAAACACTACCCTTAGGTTCCAACACAACAACAT
>NC_061117.1:81877286-81928296 GCF_002878395.1 Capsicum annuum | reverse complement strand
AACTTTTTAAGCCAAAACACTACCCTTAGGTTCCAACACAACAACATGCACGCTACGCTAACGATATATATATATAAGTTCATATCATATCACATTGCACATGGCACGGAATATCGTTAGATTGTACATATATGGAATGTCTATACACAAACCAACCCAACAATACACTAGTCTGACATAGCCTCTATATAGCAAAATCAATGATCCATTGGGAGGACAAAACCCCAACTTACTCAACAGAACAAAGGGATCATAAAACAACATCACCAAAATTAGCAACTTGGTCCTCAAACCATAAGGACTCATAATTGAAGGAACGTAGATGCGACACTTAGATATCACTGTCGCGGCTACGGTTGAGTACCTGAACCTACATCATGGTAAGAATGTAGCCCATAGAGAAATATGTGGGTCAGCACAAGATACGTACAGAGTATATGGGGGCGCATTCAAAATACAAATAATATCATAAATTTCGTAAAAACATACATACGGACCATAATGACACACCTGGCTTGAGTGATATTGAATCATGCAACTCATAACATCTTAGATAGGAAATGTAGGAGAAAAACCTCAGAAATCATTATATATTATCATAGGAAACTTCACTTACCACATCAAAACTCAGAGTGACTCGAGATTTTAATAAACATGACTCTTATGGACAGGGTAGTTTCCTATAACCGACAGCCCCATGTGAGCTACGTGGAATACCAATATTTGAAACCCCTGTTGGCGGGAGCGCCGTACTCTTTGCCAAGGAATATGACCTTAAAACTACATTAACAACAATCGGACTCTCTGGCCAATAATATGATCATCAAACAACCCTACGGTGGCACATAGGTTTGGAAAAATACTAAATTTCCCTCTTGGTTCTAAGTACTACTCCCTGACATGCTCAGAGCACGTTAGAAAATCCACCACAGCATCACAAGGGTCTATCATAACGACCAAATCAAATCTGTTTTTCATTTAACAAATCATATCAATTTGTGGATTCCTAACTCAACATATTTTAGCTCAAAACATTTTAATCTTCCTCAATATCAACAAGGTATCAATGCATTGAACCATAACCGAATCGACATTTGTACAAGGATATGAAGACTCAATACATAATATTTTCAACAATTTAACATATCAAAATCATCCAAAAAATACCAAGACTCATTGCAACTTCAATATCAATATTTCTCAATTTGCCATCCAAATCTCATTTAAAGGTACTTGAGACATCAACCCATAGTAGGGATATAGAATTTCCAATATCAATTATAAATTCATAATAACGAAATAGTGGAATGATAGTATAAATCAAGGCTTAACAAATTAAATAATCATACTCTCATAATCAAATACTTTTTGGACATAATTCCATCTCAACATCATACACATATCGGATGACATAATCCCATAGCTCATGGACAATAATATAAGATATAAAACCATATTTCCAATTCATGGTAAAACATGTAAAATCTAATGTCAATGTAATTCAACAAAAATACCAGGCACAAGATTAAAAGGATAATCTTGTTCAAAGCCCCACATACCTAAAAATGGAAGATGAATATGAACTTCCGACTCCGAAACTTTATTCAAGAAAATAAAGGGTGCTTCTCGAAGACCTTAACATGATCAACTCGAATCCCAAATCAATTTGAAATTTCTACTGTTCAATCAAGAGACATAGAAGGATGAAATTTGGAGTAGTAGGGTTGGGGTTTGAGCCTTAGGAAATTTTGGAGAAAAATGAGCTATTGAATGCTCTTAATGGACTTAAATCCATGGTTTACCCCGATGGATTGGAGTGGGAATGACCAAAATACCCTTAAAAATTAAATAATGTCAAATCTGTCCTTTGGTGGACTGTTTTGATAGGCTGAAGTAGATGGACCATAACTTTTTTCTCCGATGGCCAAATTGGATGAAACCAATTTCATTGGAAAGAAGACTTTCAGAGATTTCTTTTGATATATAGTAGCTCACCCAGATTATTATGTACAAGGAGTCATGATCATTTGAAGTTGACCCTAAAATTCGCCTGGCCTCAGTATTTTTTTCTTGCATATTTACTATTCACCACTATTCATGGTTAGATCAGAATGATCATAACTCATCGCTCAAGTGTCCATTTTGGATGATCCATATATCGTTGGAAAGCTTATTCGATGCTCTACGCGATGACGGGTTGCATATGTAGATATTCCACACAGAAAAATTATTAATCATGATAAAGAACAAAATTCAACATATTTTCATTTGAGATCTTAACGAAAAATTTTTTTGGGGCGTCACATCATCTCTCCCTTGAAAACATTCATCCTCAAATTTTGATAGGTAGGTCAATAATACTATGAAAATGAGTATATAGAGAAAAATCATCTTGCCCAAGCATATACTCCATTCTAGATTTTTTTTGGATATCGTAGAAAACACACAAGCCAAGATAAACATAGAAATAGGGATTAAATCAAAAAAGAACGATACCTTTGACATGCTCAGGATTCGTAGTAAAGAGGTGGAGATATTTGGCGTGCATATCCGCTTTGGATTTCCAAATAGCACTCTCCACGGATTGATTTCGCCAAAGCACTTTAACCAAAGGAACTTCCTTATTTCTTAGCCTACGAACTTGAAAGTCAAAAACCTCAACTGGAATCTCTTCATATGTAAGACTATCTTGAATACCCGATCTTTCAGAAGGATCAATCACAACAGAATCACCAACAGACTTCTTAAGCATAGAAACATGGAAAACCGGATGGACGTTAGATAACTCCGTGGGCAATTCAACCTTATATGCTACCTTCCTAATGCGATTCACAATCTTATAGGGACCAATGTAACGGGGACTTAGTTTCCCTTTCTTCCCAAATCTCTTCACCCCTTTCATGGGTGAAACTTTCAAGTACACTAAATCACTAACATCAAATTCAAGGTCTTTCTTCCTTACATCTGCGTATGATTTTTGACGACTTTGGGCAGTTTTCAACCTTTCCCGAATTAACTAAACCTTCTCTATGGCCTCGAACACCGCATCCAATTCAGTCGTGGCAGCCTCAGCAACTTCAAACCAACCAATGGGTGATCTACACCTTCTACCATACAAAGCTTCAAACGAGGCCATTCTAATAGTAGCATGAAAATTGTATTGTAAGCAAACTCGATTAATGCTAAGTGCTCATCCCAAATACCTTTAAAATCAAGCACATAAGCCATCAATATATCTTCTAAAGTCTGAATGGTCTGCTCGGCCTGACCATCTATTTGCGGATGGAAAGCAGAACTTAAATGAATTTGGGTACCAAGACCCTTCTGGAAAGATTTCCAAAACTGAGAGGTAAACTGAGTACCTCTATCAGAAATAATAGCCAAAGGGATTCCATGAAGTTTGACGAGTTCCCGAATATATATTCTAGCATAATCTTCAGCTGTATGCAATGAATGCATAGGCAAGAAATGAGCTGATTTCGTCAGCCAATCTACGAAAACCCAAATCGAATCATGATGGCGATGAGAAGGAGGCAAACCAACTATGAAGTCCATATTCACTTTTTCCCACTTCTAAGTAGGAATGCTAAACTCTTGCATCACGCCACTGGGCCTTTGATTCTCTATTTTAACCTGTTGACACGTGGAACACTTCGCCACAAATTCTGCTATGTTCCTCTTCATACAATTCCACCAATAGATTTCCCACAAATCATAGTACATCTTGGTAGCACCAGGATAGATAAAGTATCGCATACCATGCGCTTCCTCCATAATCCTTTGCTTCAAGTTATCAACATCAGGAACACATAATCTTTCTCAGAGTCTCGAAACGACATCTCCCCCTTGGGAGAAAACCTCCACCTTTTGGTCTTTAATTGACTCTTTTAACCTGACCAAGGTAGGATCCCTGTCTTGCTTCTCCTTCACTTCTGAAACTAAAAAAGATTCGGAACCGGTTTGCACTCTTATACTACCCTCAGCATCACCAAACAACCTAACCCCTAACCTAGCCAAACGATGTACCTCATGGGCCAACTTCTTCTTACCAATCTCCACATGTGCTACGCTACCCATGGACTTCCGACTAAGGGCATCAGCTACTACATTAGCCTTGTCAAGATGATATAGCACACTCATATCATAATTTTTCAACAGTTCTAACCATCGTCTCTGCCTAAGATTCAACTCCTTTTGGGTGAATACATACTGCAAGCTCTTATGGTCCATGAAGACATCGACATGGACACCATACAAACAATGTCTCCAGATTTTCCAAGCAAAAACCACGACAGCTAATTCAAGGTCATGGGTAGGATAATTTTCCTCGTGAGACTTTAGCTGCCTGGAAGCATAAGCTATAACCTTGCCCTTTTGCATCAATACACAAGCTAAACTGACTCTGGAAACATTGCAATACACCACAAAACCATCAACACCATTAGGCAAAGTCAACATAGGGGCTGAAGTGAGTCTAGTCTTCAACTCCTGAAAACTCTTCTCACAAGATTTGGACCATAGGAACTTCACATCCTTTTGGGTCAAATGGGTCATAGGAGATACAAAAGATGAAAACCCTTCAACAAAACGACAATAATAATCATCTAGACCCAAGAAACTTCGAATATCAGAAGGAGAAATAGGTCTAGGCCAACTCTTTATAGCCCTTATCTTTTGAGGATCAACTCTAATACCTTCGAAATAAACAACATGACCCAGGAAGGCTACAGAGTTCAGCCAGAACTCATACTTACTGAACTTAGCATACAACCAATGAGTTCGAAGAGTTTCCAACACAATTTGGAGATGATTCGCATGATCACCCTCACTTCGGGAGTAAATAAGAATATAATCAAGGAACACTATTACAAATAAATCTAGATATGGCCAAAATACACGGTTCATAAGATCCATGAAAGCCGCTGGAGCATTAGTTAACCCAAAAGACATCACTAGAAATTCAAAATAACTGTAACGGGTTTGAAAGGCTGTCTTGGGAATATCACATCCCCTAACCTTAAGTTGGTGATAACCAGATTTGCGGTCTATCTTCGAAAAGTAGCTCGCACCTTGCAATTGATCAAATAAATCATCAATTCGAGAAAGCGGATATTCATTCTTGATAGTAACCCTATTAAGCTGTCGGTAATCAATACACATCCTCAAAGAACCATCTTTCTTACGCACAAACAGGATAGGTGCACCCCACGGGGACACACTATGTCTGATAAAGCTTTTGTCTAAAAGATCTTACAATTGCTCCTTCAACTCTTTAAGTTCTGCGGGAGCCATGCGATACGGAGGAATGGAAATAGGTTGAGTATCGGGAAGAAGGTCAATCCTGAACTCTGTCTCTCTATCAAGAGTTACTCCAGGGAGATCTTCTGGAAAGATATCAAGAAACTCATTAACAACATTAATTGCCTTAATGGTCGGGGTTTCAGACTTAGTGTCTTTAATCCAATCAAAATGGTGGATGCAACCCTTGGAAATCAACTTTCTAGCTTTGAGATAGGATATGAAACGACCCTTAGGAATCACAGAACTCCCAGATAATTTGAGGATAGGTTCATTAGGAAACTGAAACTTGACCATATGGGAACGACAATCAATAGATGCATAACATAAGTGAAGCCAATCCATACCTAGAATGATATCAAAGTCAACCATATTTAGCTCAATCAAATCAGCATACATAACCCGATGAAAGACAGTAATGGGACATTTCTTATACACCCGCTTAGCAATGACAGACTCTCCTACCAAAGTAGAAACCAAAATAGGCTCAAAAATTAGTTCAGGATCCATTTTAAAATTTACAGCAACTAGAGGTGTCACATAAGAAAAACTCAAACCGGGGTCCATCAACCCATAGACATCAAAATAGAAAACACCGAGCATACCAGTGACAACATCGGGAGAGTCCTCCTGCTCCTGATGAGGTGGTATAGCATAGAAACTATTCTGGCATTGACCGCCAGTAGTACTAGATGAAGCACCCTGAGGAGGAACTAGACAGGCTGCTGGAGGCAGGGCACTGGTAGCTTGACTCTGGAGACGGGCATCACGACTCCGCTGTCTGGCATACGGGTAGTCTCTAAGTATGTGGCCCAACTTGCCACAACCAAAACAGCCCCGCTGCCCCATATAACATTCCCCAAAATGGTTTTTACCACACTTAGCACACGAAGGAGGATAAGGCCGATTGCTTACACTGTCTTGAGACCTGAAAGGTACCGACCTATTCTCGAGCTCTTACCTACCCCGATATACGAGAGCACTAGTTGAGGAAGGTGCAGCTATAAATGGACGTCTCTAAAACTAAGGGCGACTCCCTCCGAAGAATCTAGTCTTACCAGACCTCTGTTGCTCCGATCTGACTCTCTTAATCCCTCTTATTCTTTCTCTTTCCTTTACCTTGTCTGACTCAATTTGTTGGGCGTGAACCATTAACCTAGGAGTATCTCCCTGTTGATCATAGTAGATCTACATTCTTTCACCACATAACTCGACACCTCAGTTAGAAACTTGATCATACTAGTCCTCGAGTCAGCCATCATATTGGGAGCGTACTTCGACAGCTGATTAAACTTAAGACAATACTCCTTAACCGATATGGAGCCTTGTCCCAAATTCATAAAATCGTCTATCTTAGCTTTCCGTAACTCAAGAGGAAAGAATCTATCTAAGAAAGCATCTTGGAACAATTGCCAAGTCACCAAAGCGATATCTTCCTCTCTACCCTTATTCAAATCTGTACGTCATAGGCAACATCCTTCAACCGATAAGTAGACAGCTCCATACTTTTTTCCTTGGTCACATGCATAATCTGTGTAATTTTCTTTATTTTATCAACATACATCTGCGGGTCCTCACCTGCTCTCAACCCATGAAACTCTGGCGGATTCATCCGCATAAAGTCACGAATTTGTGCTGCTACCGAATTATTTTCCTGCGGAGGTGGAGCGTTGGCCTGAGTATTGGCGGTAACTCCTTGGGCTAGCATCTGAAAAGCTGCCCAAAATTTGGCATGGGATACCGTCTCATGTAACGGATCAACGGGTTGAGGTTGGTTGTTGTTTCCGTGAGCTCAACGTGGAAGCATTTTCTGTCATAAGAACGCACAAATTAACAGCAGAAGGAAACAGTTGTAAGCATGATAAAATCTTGTAGAAAGAAAGAAATGACTTTTCCTAGAATGCCCCGCAGCCTCTTGATCATAGGTGTGGTGCGCTACACACCGATGCTTAAGACTCTACATAACGCGGCTTGTCAGACTCCCTAGGACTCTTCACAACCTTAGGCTCTGATACTAAGTTTGTAATACCCCGAAATATCATCTCGAGATACGACATGGTGCCCAAGGTTACACGTAGCCTCAAGCTAACCCTTTAAGCCAAAACACTACCTCTGGGTTCCAACACAACAACATACACACCACGCTAACGATATATATATAAGTACATATCATATCACATCGCACATGGCACAAAATATCATTAGACTGTACATATATAGAATGTCTATACACAAACCAACCCAACAATACACTTGTCTGACATAGCCTCTATACAACAAAATCAATGAGCCACTGGGACAAACCCCCAACTGACTCAACAGACCAAAGAGATCACAAAACAACAACACCAAAACTAGAAACTTGGTCCTCGAACCATGAGGACTCACCACTGAAGGAACGTAGATGCAACACTCGGATATCACTATTGTGGCTGCGGCTAAGTACCTGAACCAACATCATGGTAAGAATGTAGCCCATAGAGAAATATGTGGGTCAACACAAGATACGTATTGAGCATATGGGGGCGCATGAAAAATATAAATAATATCATAAATTTCGTAAAAGCGTACATATGGACCATAATGACACACCTCGCTTGAGTGACATTGAATCATGCAACTCATAACATCTTAGATAGAAAATATAGGAGAAAAACCTCATAAATCATTATAGATCATCATAGGCAACTTGACTTACCATATCAAAACTCGGAGTGACTCGGTATTTTACTAAACAAGACTCTTATGGATAGGTGAGTTTGCTATAACTGACAACCCCACGTGAGCTACGTGGAATACCAACATTTGAAACCCCCGTTGGCGGGAGCATCATACTCTTTGCTAGGGAGTACGGCCTTAAAACTGCAATAATCACAATCGGGCTCTCTAGCCAATAATATCATCATCAAACAATCCTACGGTGGCACATAGGTTTGGGAAAATACCAAATTTTCCTCTCGGTGCTAAGTACTACTCCCCGGCAAGCTCAGAACGCGTTAGGAAATCCACCACAACATCACAAGGGTCTATCATAACAACAAAATCAAATCACTTTCTCATTTATCAAATCATATCAATTTGTGGATTCCTAACTCAACACATTTTAGCTCAAAACATTTTAATCTTCCTCAACTTCAACAAGGTATCAATGCATTGAACCATAACCGACTCGACATTTGGACAAGGATATGAAGACTCAATACATAATATTTTCAACAATTTAACTCATCAAAACCATCTGAAAAATACCAAGACTCATTGCAACTTCAATATCAACATTTCTCAATTTGCCATCCAACTCTCATTTAAAGGTACTTGAGACATCAACCCATAGTAGGGATATAGAATTTCCAATATCAATTATAAATTCATAATAACGAAATAGTGGAATGATAGTATAAATCGAAGCTTAACAAATTAAATCATCATACTCTCATAATCAAATACTTTTTGGACATAATTCCATCTCAACATCATACACATATCGGATGACATAATCCCATAGCTCATGGATAATAATATAAGATATAAAACCATATTTTCAATTCATGGTAAAATATGTAAAATATCATGTCAATGTAATTCAACAAAAATATCAGGCACAAGATCGAAAGGATAATCTTGTTCAAAGCCCCACATAACTAAAAATGGAAGATGAATATGAACTTCCGACTCTGGAACTTTATTCACAAAAATAAAGGGTGCTTCTCGAAGCCCTTAACATGATCAACTCAAATCCCAAAATCAATTTGAAATTCTTACGGTTCAATCAAGAGACATAGAAGGATGAAATTTAGAGTAGTTGGGTTGGGGTTTGAGCCTTAGGAAATTTTGGAGAAAAATAAGCTATTGAATGCTCTTAATGGACTTAAATCCATGGTTTACCCGGATGGATTGGAGTGGTAATGACCAAGATACCCGTAAAAATCAAATAATGTCAAATCTGTCCTTTGATGGACTGTGTTGATAGGCTGAGGTAGATCGATCATAACTTTTTGCTCCGATGGACAAATTGAATGAAACCAATTTCATTGGAAAGAGGACTTTCAGAGATTTCTGTTGATATATAGTAGCTCACTCATATCATTATGTACAAGCAGTTATGTCATTTGAAGTTGATCCTAAAATTCGCCTGGCCTCAGTATTTTTTCCTACACACTCACGGTTAGATCAGAATAATCATATCTCATCGCTCGAGTGTCCGTTTTGGATGATCCACATATCGTTGGAAAGATTATTCGATCTTCTAAGCGATGAAGGGTCGCATATCCAGAAATTCCACACAGAAAAATTATTAATCACGATAAAGAACAGAATTCAACACATTTTCGTCCGAGATCTTAACGGAAAAATTTTCCGGGGCATCACAATTAGTTTGCTTAACATATTTTTATTGATATAAATAATCATTTAAGTATCCAAGTATGTGAGTATAATGTCCAAAGTCTTGTTCATTTTGCGGGATTCTAATGTGTTTAATTTGTTTCAAATATTTTAATGGTACAATTATGAGTGGAATCACTTTTTTGTAATGTGCAAAGTTTAATTTGATTAAGTTAAGAGTCGGAATAATACGTGTTAAATCATTGTAAATTTGCCTTATCTTAGCTCTTATTTTGATTTGTTATTGAGAATATTGTGTTATCTCGATCTTTAATATGTGGTGATGATATTGTAGGAGGCTTGGTGAACTAATTACGGTGATATATTGATGATTTAAAAGTCGAAAATTTACTTAAAATACACTATAAAAGGCACAAATAAAGGATATAATGCTCCACAGTTAACCTAATTTTTGAATGCAAATTCCAGTGAGACGACACAAATCCAACGCATCGCATCGATGTGCCAACGCATTGAGCGATGCGTCACATTGCTAAAATTATGCCTAGTCAACTGTAAAGCATCGACACAGCTTTGGGTGTGTCGATTTCAATTAAAAATAGAGGCACACATATCAAGGGCGATTGGTGGAAAATCCACGTGAAAATTTTCATTATTCCACCTAAATTAGGATTAAAATATTAATTACCACAAAAAGAAGTTGGTCAACTTGGGCGACAGCTGGACAGTAACATAATTATTAGTTTGTTCAAACTTGGACACAGCTTTTGGAGAATATATACTAAGGGTCAACTTTGGACATGGAACACGTACGATACAATTAGCTGGACGTTATTTTGGAGAAAAACTGCGGAGCGGCTACACGATTTATTAGGTTTTAGTTTTATTTTTAGTTTTTATTTTTTCAGGCTTTATCAGGCTTCTATTTAAAGCTCACTATTTCATGGTTGGGAATGCTTCAAGGCCCTTCTTCGATATTTTCCACACCACCAACAGTGTAATAAGGTACTTTCTTATACTTTTGTAGAAGCTCTTGATCACAGCACAAAGATTTGCTAGATTCAGCTACAAGTGGTCAAGCATTGGAGCTAACTTATGATGAGCTATACATATTGCTGAATCGCATAGCACAAGAAAATCTCGAGTGGAATTCAGGTTCTAGAAGAGTCATGAAAAGAATTGTGGGTGTGTTGAAGGTGGACCAATTCGCAGCCTTATCAGTATAGGTTTCTGCTTTATATAAATCGATCAACACATCATTCAGTAGCTTGAAGTTGGGAGCAATAAAACCTACAGCCATAGTCAATGTCATCCAACAAGCTGCAAGTTGGTGTGAAGTTTGCAAAAATAGTATTCTTACAGCTACCATTTGTGCTTCAAATCCTGAATCTGTGATGTATATTTGTAATGCTTAAAGGCTGAATTATGGTAATGCCTACAACATACAGTGGCAAAATCAGCCACATAATTAGTCATAGAATGTCTCACAGCTAGAGGCCCAATCAAATTAGTCTATGAGTAATACGAAAGAGATATTCAAACAAATCTTGGAAGAATTAAAGAATCAAAAAGTGACCCAGAGAAATTTGGAGTGGCAGGTTAGGAAGATACAGCAAGCGTTAAATACTCATTATCACGGTGGTCTACCCGCTGATACAAAAAATCCAAAACAAGTCATGGAAATCACCTTAAAGAGTGGTAAAGAGATTTATGAAGAAGCTCCAAAGGCAACTAAGGAGGTAGATGTTGATGTGGTGACCTAATAGGTAGATGAAAAAGTTGCCAAAAATCTAATAACGTTTGAGTACTTGAAAGAAAACGTTGTTTAACCAGTGAAGAAGTGGCTGCCATAGCCCTTCCCTCAAAAGTACATAAAAGTGAAGAGGTTGCATTGTTGAAAAAGTTCATTGACACATTTAAAGAGTTGTATATTAATCTACCTTTGCTAGATATTCTTCAGAGTATGCCTAAGTATGCAAAGTACTTGAGTGATGTGGTGTGAAAAAGGTAAAATTGCAAGATATGGGAGCTATAACACTCACTTAAGAGTGTAGTATGGTAATAATATAGAAAATCCCCAAGAAATTGAAAGATCAAGGGAAGTTTACTATCCCTATTCAAATTAGGTGGAAAGAAGTCCATGCATTAAGTGACTTAGGGACAAGCATAAATTTAATGCCCTTATCATTATTTAGAAAATTGGTTTTAGGAGAGCCTAAAGTGATACGAGTGGTGATGCAGCTAGCAGACAGATCAATAGCATATTCGAATGGAATCATTGAGGATGTCCTCATTAAGGTTGGTAAATTTGTTATTCCTGCTGACTTTTTTGTTCTTGATTTTGTGGCAGACGAACAGGTACCCATTATTTTGGAGCGTCCATTCTTAGAAACTGAAGGGGCTTTAATTGGTGTTAGAGAAGGAACCCTCAAGATGAGGGTAGATGATGAAGAGGTGGTATTTGATGTTTATAAGGCCCCCATTGAAAATCCCTTATATAAAGATTTATCATGATCAATGTGTTGGAAAGGGATAAATATGGGGTGCCTAAGCCACTAAAGACCTCTTCCAACTACCTGACTGAGTGGCCTAAGTTGAAACCACCAATTCCCAACATGTTATAAGGTAAAAGAGGTTTGAAACGAATAAAAAAATAGCTCCCAAAAGGGGGTAAAAGGGTGAAGAAATATGGTTGAGTTGATATAGATCGTGCCGCTATACTAAATTAGGCGTTTCTTGGGAGGCAACCCAAGTTAATTAGGTATGTTTTATTTTTAATTTTTTTTTTAAATTTTTATTTCACGTATTTTTTGGTTTTGGTTAATCATAAGTTAATGGGAAGTCTGAGTCCCATAAAATTGAGCTTAGAGCATGAAAAAAGATTGAGTATGGGGTCCTATGGATCTACTTTATGAGAAAGATACTACTAGCTAGGCCTAGATGCCTCAATGAGTATTCTATCTCTTACTTTTTAAATTCACTTTGGGGACAAAGTAGAGTCTTAAGTATGGGATAGGGAAATTCTCAAATTTTTGAGAAAATTTGAAAAAATTTTGGTTACAAATAAGTGAGATATCATTGTTAGTGCAATTTTTAATTGCATGATACAAGTGGGTTTGTTGGTAAAAGCATGTGGAATGAGTGAATTGTTAGTTTTGAGACTCTTAGGCTCAAGTTTTTGACTCTTGTACTTGTTGGCTTAATATTTAAATTTGTCCTATTGTTTGGTTGAGAGTCTATGATGATCCTATTGAGTTGAGCATGTGCCATGTGCTTGTGAGATTTTTGTATATTCCTTGTTGCATGTGATATCTAGAACTTTCCTGGTGTGTGTGTGAAGCAAAATAAAGAATGTGGGTTTAGGAGATAATTTAGGAATTTTTTTTGATAGCCTTATTTTATACCTTTTATTTGACCTACCCTTATGCATTATCCTAGTTAAACCCCATTGAACCTATAGCCTTTTCTTTATAAACCTCATAAGTAGCCTAATCTCTTCTTTGATAGACAGTAATTTGATCCAAAAAAGCTTCTTAGTTCTTTAATGAAAAGAAAAAATTAATTTAAAAAGAATTTTGAGAAATTGAAGAAGAAAAAGGTGAAATTGATGTCCCAAGGTAATAGTTATTGGTGTTTATAATTGATGTTTGGTGGATTTTTGTTATATTAATATTGTTAGAAATATTGTCATGGTTAGAAAAAAGAGAAAAATTGATTCTTATGGTAGTAAACTATGCATCCACTAAGTGTTTGTGAAAATGCTAAAAAGAAATGGGGCAAAAATAAAAGAACGGGGTAGACAAAATTGTGTAATTTGGTTGATTGGAGATTGATTTAAATTTATAATATAGTGCATTAAAGTGCTTGGAGAGGTTAGTCACTATTCCCAAATAGTTCTTACCCATACCTTAACCTACATTGCAACCCAGAAAAGTCCTAATTTATCCTAAGCTTTACATTTAATAACTAGTGGAGTATTATACTAAGGGAAACCCAATGGTTCATTATGTGTCACTTGTGAATTCTTTGTGAGAGTAAGCGTGATTTGATTCTTGTACCCATTATGTTATAAATTGAATTCTTGTAAGTAATTATGGGTAACTCTCTTGTTGGGAGGGGACATGTTTGATGAATATGGGTGATTTGTATGATGCTCTTGATTTAGTAATATGCATGAGTTGCTACTTAGGTGAGTCAATTCTTGAGGTTAGGATGTTTTAGAGTAGTGTTCTTGAGCTTTCAATGATGTAAATAATGTGCTTTGTGTTGAAACTTGCATTTCTTGTAGTCATTATAGTACTAGCTTGAGTGTCTTGCATATAGTAGAATTGTATTGTCACCTAAGATTTTTATGCTTAGAGTAAAGAGTTGTTTGAGGACGAACAAGAGTTTAAGTGTGGGGTGTGGGGAAATTCTTAAATTTTGGCTCAATTTAAAAAGTTTTAGGTTAGAAATAAGTTAGATATTCTTGTTGGTGCTATTTTTGATTGCATGATGCAACTGGGTTTGTTGGTAAAGCATGTTGAATGAGTGAATTCCTATTTTTTAGACTCTTAGGCTCAAATTTTTGACTCTTGTACTTACTGGCTAAAAATTTGAATTTATTCTATTGTTTATTTTAGAGTCTATGATGATCCTATTGAGTTGAGCATGTGCCATGTGCGTGTGAGATTTTGTATATTCCTTGTTGCATGTGATATCATGAACTTTCCCAGTGTGTGTGAAGTGAAATAAAGAATGTGGGCTTAGGAGATGATTTAAGCATTTTTTTGATACCCTTGTTTTAAAGCTTTTATTTGACCTTTCCTTGTGCATTATCCTAGTTAAACCCTATTGAGCCTTTAGCCTTTTCTTAGTAAACCTCATAAGTATCCTAATCCCTTATTTGATAGACTATAATTTGATCCAAAAAAGCTTCTAAGTGCTTTAATGAAAAGAAAAAATTGATTTAGAGAGGAGTTTGAGAAATTGAAGAAGAAAGAGGTGAAATTGATGCCCCAAAGTAATAGTTATTGGTGTTTGTAATTGATGTGTGGTGGATTATTGTGATATAAATATTGTTAGAAATATTTCCATGGTGTGAAAAAAGATAAAAAATAATTCTTGTGGTAGTAAGTTATTCGTCCACCAAGTGTTTGTGAAAATGCTTAAAAAAGATGGGGCAAAAATAAAAGAATGGGGTAGACAAAAATGGTATAATTTGGTTGATTGGAGATTTATTTTTAATATATAATCTAGTGTATTAAATTAATTAGAAAGGTTAGTCACTATTCCCAAATAGTTCCTACCCATCCCTTAGCCTACATTGCAACCCAAAAAGTCCTAATTGATCCTTAGCTTTAATTCACCTATTAGTGGAGCATTACACTAAGGGAAAACCTATGGTTCATCATTTGTCACTTGTGAATTCTTTGTGAGAGTGAGCGCGATTTAATCCTTGTACCCATTATGTTATAAATTGCATTATTGTGAGTAATTATGGGTAACTCTCTTGTTGGGAGAGCACATGTTTGATGAATATGGGTGATTTGTATGATGTTCTTGATTGAGAAATATGCATGAATTTTCTACTTAGGTGAGTCAATTCTTGAGGCTAGGATGTTTTGAAGTAGTGTTCTTGAGCTTACAATGATGTAAATAACGTGCTTTGTGTAGAAGCTTGCATTTCGTGTAGTCATTATAGTACTAGCTTGAGTGTCTTGCATTTTGTAGAAGTGTAGCGTCACCTTAGATTTTTATAATTAGAGTAAAGATTTGTTTAAGGACGAACAAGAGTTTAAGTGTGGGGTGATGATCTAAGGTAGTTTTATACACTTTTGTATCATTATTCTAGATTATTTCGCCTTATTTTGAGAGCAATTCGTGTGTTTAACGTGTTCATAGTGATATAAATAAGCATTTAAGTGTCCAAGTATGTGATTATAATTTCCAAAGTATTTTTCAAACAAGTTTGTTCTTAATTGAATAATTTAGAGTTCAACCCGGAAAACTAGTTTTACTAGCTTGAGCTAGGTGTGTGTCTAGTTGATTTTAGTGGATTCTAATGTATTTAATTTGTTTCAAATATTTTAATGGTATCATTATGAGTGGAATAACTTGTTTGTAATGTGCAAATTTTAATTTGATTAAGTCAAGAGTCAAAATAATAAGTGTAAAAATATTGCGAATTTATCTTATCTTAGCTCTTGTTTTGATTTGTCGTTGAAAATATTGTATTGTTTTGATCTCTAATATGTGGTGTATGATACTGTAGGAGGCTTGGTGAAATAATTATGATAATATATTGATGATTTAAAGACTAGAAATTCACTTAAAATACACAACAAAAGGCATGAGCAAAGGATAGAACGCTTCACACTTAACTAAAATTTTAAACACAAATTCCAGTGAGACGACACGAAGCAACGTCACGCATCGATGTACCAACGCGTTGAGCGACGTGTCGCATTGCTGAAATTATGCCTAGTCAATTGTAAAGTACCGACACAACTTTGGGTTTGTCTATTTCAATTCAAACAGGAGGCACACATATATAGGGAGGTCGGTGGAAAATCCACGTGACAGCTTTCATTATTCCATGTAAGTAAGGGTTAAAATATTAATTCCCGCAAAAAGAAGCTGGTCAACTTGGGGGACAGCTGGATAGCAACATAATTATTTTTTTTTTCAAATTTGGACATAGCTTTGGAGAATATATATTAAGGGTAAACTTTGGACCCGGAACATGTACGACACAATTACCTGGACGCTATTTTGGAGAAAAATTGCTGAGCGGCTACACCGTTTATCAGGCTTTAGTTTTAATTTTGGTATTTAATTTTTCATATTATGTATTCACTTATTTGGATCGTGATTATGAATATTAGTGGTTAAAAACTCTCTTTTTGGGGTTAAAGTCAATAACATGATTACTATTATTTTGGATTAAATTCGTTAATTTTTCTTATCATATTTGATTGTTTGTTTATTCTTGTTTTAATTATTTTATGGATTGATCACCCATAATATATATATATATATATATTGTCGACCTTATAATATCGGGAGAGGGAATAGGGAGATAGAACATGGGAATAAACAAAGTTTTGGTTTTTATTCTTTTATAAAGTAAAGAATTAAACTTATCGTCTAAGACAGAGATGTACTTAGATGCCTTACTTTATTCATACGTAGGATGATAGCTTTAATTAACTTAATTAGATTATTATATCCTCGATCAACGATGTAGTTTTAATATCCACATTAGGTTGGTAAACCATTATCATGCAATTAATCCTACGAATCAACAACCAAGATAAGCAAATTAACGGATGAAATTTAATAACATAGTATGATTGTTCGAAGTGCTTTAACCCTGGGTTTTTCTCCATTGATTGTTACCAGAATTTATTTTTTCCGCATTATTTATTTTATTTTAATTTATAAAACAATTCAAAATTATCTTTTTAGTTACTTTTACACTAAATTAATCTAGACGGTGAGCTAAAATTAAATCATTGTTAAATCAAGTCTCTGTGGGATCGATATTCGGCTTTCTTGAATGTCACTATATTACTTGGTAGACCACATACACTTGCGTGTGCACTTGGGCGCTGTCACCATGCAACTTTAAAATCTCTTGGAGGTACAACCTCGCATAGTCCTCAGCTGAGAAATTAGTCCGTACTAGCAGGAAATATGAAGACTTCATCATACTATCTACGATGACCTAAACCCAATCAAATTGGCTATGATATTGAGAAAGAATAGCAACAAAATCCATGTTGATCACTTCCCACTTCCAATCTGGCAACTCAATTGCTAGATACAATTCTCCAGGCCTCATGTGCTCGACTTTTACTTGTTGGCACACCATGTACTTAGCCATAAAATATTCCATATCCCGCTTCATATTATTCCACTAATATATCTCCTTAAGGTCATGATATATTTTTGTCAAACTAGGATAAAAAATATAGCGTGAATCATGCACCTCAGCCAAGATCCTCTCACAAGACATCAACATCGGTAACATATAACTGCCTTTGGTACCGTAAGGTACCATCACCACTAATCTCGAAGGCCATCATCTTCTGTACACCTACATCACTCTAGATCATCATCAAGACAGGATTCAACACTTGCTTCTCCTTAATTTTAGCACCAAGTGACCACTACACCACCTTCTACACAAACACACCACCATTCTTATAGTCTAAGAGATAAACTTCAAGGATATCCAAATAATGAATATGTTTCACCAACTCTTGCTTCCCTTTATCCACATGAATCAAACATCCCATGGATAACCTGCTAAGAACATCATCAAGCATATTAGCTTTACCTGGATGGTAGGGAAGACTCATGTCATAATCCTTAAGCAACTTAAGCCATCTTCTTTGCCTGAGTTTAAGCTCTTTCTGAGTAAACATATACTGTAGGATCTTATGATAAGAAAAGATATCCACATGCACATCATAAAGATAGTGCCATCAAATCTTTAATGTGAACACCATAGCTAACAGCTCCAAGCATAGGTTGGATAGTTCTTGTAAAGCACCTTCAACTGTCCAACTTCATAAACTATCACCTTGCCATTTAGCATTAAGAGGAAACAAAGATAGTGCAACAATTCTACCAATTAGCAGAAAGAAGCTATAATTTATAGTTGTTCATATACAACAACATCAACACCCAGAGGTTGATGGGCCAGGTCCTTTTATTGGATTTTTAAAATAATCAAATATAAACTACAATAATTTTCCCCTTTTAGTTGATACCAATCCAATAGGTTCATTTAGTAGTACCCAGACACCATTTCTAGTTCTCTAAGAGTTTTATATATATTTTCCCCTTTAACCATTATCAGCTCCTCCTATTTATAGTATCACTTGTCTATGGTTCCCCCTACTACTATTCTCTATTTTGGCATCATTTAAAAGTTCAAATAGTAAACCAAATCTAACTAAATAAATGTAAGTTAAAGTATGACCAATTAGGAAGCGCTATCATGAATGAAAAAAAGAGATATGGGATAAGGGAGTAAGAAAATCACATAGCAACATAGCATACATCATAGTCCAAACAATCATTATAATAAAAGTTCTAAAAACAAAATAAAAACAACTAGCCAATACCAGTTCCATGAGAAATAATATAGGGATAACATATGTAATGGGCTTAAAAAGAGGTTTTAGAAAAAGACTTAAGGATCATCATGATCCTTTTAGTAGAGACATCATGTGATTTCAGAAGATTATTAGTCAGATCAAAAACATTTTTCTCTAATCCTTCATTCTCAGCCATTAACTTATTATTCTTAAATTTTAGAGGGTAAACCAACCAGGTCACTTAGCCTTTGCCTTTTACAGAGAAGCCTTCAACTTTGCAATCATAGTATCCTTCTTAAAAACTAAGGCAGTTAGCTTAGTCACTTTTGTTGTATCTCTCTCTTGGGTAGTGATAACATTATACACAACTGAATAAGTTTCCACACCATGTTTCTTCACAATAATCTTATACTAGCAAAGTATGTTAATAAAGAACTTATCTTTTCTTGAAGAGAGTGTTCCCCAACCTAGTGGTACCCTTAAGAACTAAAACATATTTTTATTAGACAACCATTAGACATCCCATGTTTCCATGTTTCTTATTTACAACCTTATCCATATGTTTAAATATAATAGTTGAGAGATTGATTTTCAGGACTGAGAACATTACCTCTATGAGAAGTAGATCCACTTTTCATATTCCATTCATTTACTAAGTCTTAGGAAGAAACCATTTGATTACAAATTCAAACATCAAATGATAATCACTAGTCATCTATTTTTAAGAATCGATGGTTTAGCAGGTTCTGCAGGCTTTTGTTTGGCATCGATGTTAGATATGTTTACCTTGTTCAAATATTGCACTATCTTGTAGTATTTAAATGACATTTTTTTAGATATAGGGTATGATTTAGGTATTGAAAGTATGAATGATAATATTTGGGTTAGCTGAACTGCTTGGAGTATCTTGAAATAGTTAATTAGGAGTAATTTGCTTAGTTACTCATACTTTATATGAATTTTTCTTTTTGTCTCATGTTGAGAATGGAAATACCTTAGTTACTCAAGCTAGGTGAAATTGCCTTAATCATTCATGTTTATGGAGGAATTGGCCTTAGTTGCTTAATTAACGAGAATTTACCTTAGTTGCTATTATTTTAGGCGGGATTTACTTAGTTGTTAATGTTTGTGAAGAATTGATATCAATGCTATTTACGGCTTACTTAACATTTAAAAACAAACTTAGATACCATACCTTAGTATGAGGTAGAAGTTTTTTAAACTGGATTTTTGGGGATTATAAGAGGGCCCCTTCGATCCACTTTATGTCCTAAAATTATATTAGCCTTTTCAATTTATTTACGCATAATATACCCTTAATAATATTTTGTTTGATACTTGAGGAGATTTAATATATTTAGTGAATATTGATGCTAATTTTGGGTATTACAAATAATATGGCTTATATCTATATATGATTATTTAGCTTCCTGATATGATTGATGTTATTATTTAAAGATATGAGTAATGGTATGGCTTCTATATATATGATTATTGATGTGTATTTTGAATATGATTAATGATATGGACAATCGACATGCTTAATGATATATATACACACATATATATAAATGTGATTAATGATATGGATTATAAATATAATTAATGGCATATAGAAATAAATAATATTTTATGGATATTATTAATGGCTTATAGAAAGATTGTTTATACAACTTATGGATATGCCTATTGACATTTAATACGGATATAATTATTGGCATGCCTTAATAAATACAATATTGGTATGGCTTATCGGTGTGGGTACTGAAATGACTTATGGTTGGGATTCTTGGTCCAATGTGTAGATATGAGTAAAAGCGATTGACTATTGTTATATATCATTGGTGTATTCAATTGGGTTAGTTTATCAATATGGTTTATTGATATAGTTTCTTGATACATTTTGTAAATATGAGTTCTCATTTGAGGTCGGCAGTTGATAATGCTATAAATAATATCAATTTTTGTTCAAGTTTGACAAATAACAATAATTATGATGATACTATTGTGTTTTGATTCAAGTTTGGAAAATGATCATAATGATGATGATACTATTGAGTTTTTGTTCTAGTTCGAAATTGGGAATTATGTATGAGATGATACGTTATGGATGGTGTAAGACCCCATAAAGTTTCCTTATCGTCAAAGCCTTTGAAGCAAGTTAAAATAAGCTTAATACTTAGAATTTTAGCTAAGTGTTCAAACACTCATTTTTGAGCCCTTAAACTTTGATGAATTATTTGGCAACCTTCCCGACCTCAGTTTTTTGATTTTGTTGTTGCGTTGCGATAGGGAAAGGTTGTAAGGTATCTCGGGTGAGTTTCAGGATTTTCGGAATCCATTTAGGGAATGTATGGGGTGACAAACCATAAGCTAAAGGCTATTAAGTGGCTCCGCCCATCTTAGCTAAGGCTCTGTGCAAGGCGCCACCCAACTTAACAAAGGCTCTGGGCAATTCGCCGCCCAGACCATAGCCTTTGTGCCCAATTTTCAACTTCTTTTCTCCGTTTCATTAAGGGTAAAGTTGGTATTTTCCCACCCCTTTATCACCCTTAACATGAGATCACACCCCAAAAATACCATATTATTCATACTTTTATCAAAAACCACTAAGAACATAACTTAGGGTTTCTACACAAACTTCAAGAGAAATTAAAAGTTAACCATTAGTTTTTAATATTTTTTTGAGATTTGGAATCCCCATTCTGAGGGCTGCAAGAAGCACCCATCAATTTTAAGAATATCAACCCAAAGTCAAGAACTCACTCAAAGTTTTAATTTAAACGTATGTGGGGTTTGAACAAGAACACTCTTTCGTTCTTGTGCCCAAAAGTTTTATATTTTCTTAAAGAATTTCATATTTTCAAGATGAATTCATATTATTTTGATATGTTTCAAATTTATGAGATTATGGAATTGTTCAATTCTTGAATTGCATGATTATATTATTCAATTATGATCTAAATTAAGAGTTGATGATATAAATTGCACATTCCTATATAGATATCATGTTTCAAAGAATTACCAAGAGTTGTGTTCATCAGTTGAACTTTATTATAAAATTGTGAGTCTTTGAGGATGAATTATTGATACTCTAAGAAGTGCTCTTATATTTCCATGTTGTTGAAATTTTAAAAATTTGATGAAAAGTCTATTAAGATTTCAAGAAAAGAATTGAGTTTTGATCCTAAGCTAAGACATAAATCCACATTATTTGTTTGATTTGAGATAAAGGGGAAGCATATTGGCTCCCATTACATATTGTTCAATTACTTAAGATGGATTTTCTTAAAGTTCTAAGCTAAGTAATGGAGTAGTATTTAGCATCGAGTTGGGCTTGATTCTGAGGTCTCATGCCCCAAAACTACGTGCCCCCATAGGTTATGGAGTTAACCAAGTGGGTTAAGCTAGTGATCACTAAAACTTAAATGTTCTACTCTGATGGTAAGGATAGAACATTCCTCCCCAACATGGGCAAAACGTTGGAATCCATGTAGCTCACATAGCTTATGTCGATTAGAAGAAACTACCAAAGTTGTATAAAGTGTCCCAAAGTCTCTTAAGTTTTCTAGAGTGTTAAGTCTTAAAGTTTGTAAAGTATCAAGTTCTTGCGTTTTAAAGAAGTTTTACTATCCTTAAGCTAAAAGTGTAAGTTTGAAGGTATATTGATTTTGAAGGCTATGACCCTATGATTCCTAAAGTTTCAAGTATTATGATTATTATGTTCCCAAGAAGTTTCTTGCTTTCATGAGATTATAGCTTATGTCTTGAAAGTTGATATTTTAAAATTTCATCTATTTTACAAGTTGAGAACAAAGAAAGAATACAGATCTAGAATAAAGTGAAATGACTCACGTGATTTCTATTATCTATTTCCTAACCACAACTTATGAGAATTTTATTCATGTTATGTGAGTCATCTATTATAGCATGGATGTTTTATATTAAGACTTGTGATACTGATTATTTATTTGCATACACCCTCACACGCTCAGTATATTTCCAAAGTACTGATCCACATATATGTCTGTATGCTACATTATCTTATAATGTAGGTTCAGGTGCTCCGTCCCAGCCTTGTCAGTGATCCCCGAGTGCCTTTGTCTACATCTCCACAGTGGTGAGTCCTTTTGGTTCGAGAACCAGTCATCTTTAGATATTCATTTTATCTAGTAGTTGTTCATTTCTTTTCAGTTGAGTATGAGTCATTTGGGGATTTGTCCCAATGGCTCTCAAATTTTTGAGTAGTAGAGGCTTTGTCAGACTAGTTGTCAGATTATTAGTATGTCGATATTTCTAGTATTATAGTTGTTTAGGCAAAGTATTTTCATTGTATTTCTTATGATTTGACATAACAGTGCTTGTGATTTGTCTATTTCATCTCTAAGCAAGTTATTATGTGAAGTAGCAGGCTCAAAGGATTAGATTGGGGCTACTTATAGGCTTCAGCACCATGTGATGCTTCGAGACCCATTTTTAAGGTGTTACAAATTTGGTATCAGAGCCTAAGGTTTAAGAAGTCCAAGGGAGTCTGACAAGACGCATTAAGTAGAGTCTTGGTGATCGGTGTGTAGCGCTCCACATCTATAAGCAAGGGGCTGTGGAATGTTTAGGAAAAATTCATTTCTTTCTTTCAGAGTCTATCGTAATTAAAGATGTCTCTCTCAGCTATTAATTCATGGTCACTTATTTTAGAAAATACCTCCTCGTTGAGCTCACAGAAATAACAATGATAAAAAACCTCAGCCTGCTGATCCCTTGAACGAAAATGTGTCCCCTGCCGAGTTTTGGGCAGCTTTTCAGGTGCTAGGCCAACCAGTCACTATGAATGTTTAGGCCAATAACTAGGCCGCAGCTCCGCAGCAGCAGGGAGGTAATTTACCTGCTGCCAAAATTCATGATTTAATGCGGATAAATTCGCCAGAGTTCTATGGGTCCAAGACAGGTGAGAACCCATAGTTATATCTTTAAGAGGTAAGAAATATCACTTAGGTGATGAATATTTCTAAGGAAGAAAGTGTAAAGTTGGTGTCTTACTGGTTGAAGGATATTGGTAATGACTGGTTTGTTACATGAAAGAAGAGTAGAGAAGAAGATGATGCCCCTATTACTTGGCAGGCGTTCCGAGATATATTCTTGTATAAGTTATTTCCGTTAGAGATGAGAAAGGGAAAATTAAAGGAGTTTATGAACTTAAGGTAGGGCTCCATGATTATTAAGGAGTATTGCCTAAAATTCAACCAGTTAGTAAAATATGCTCCTGACTTGATTGCTGACGCCCGCTTTAGCATGAGCAAGTTCATGATAGGTATTTCTAGTTTGGTGTTAAAAAAATGCAGGACTTCTATATTAAATAGGTATATGGATCTATCCAAATTGATGATATATACACATGCGGATAAGATAAGGGAAACAGATAGGGTAAGAGGAAACAAGAGAGCTATATTTGAGCAGCATGAGTATGGTCAGGATAGGTTCCATAAAAGGAACCTCCCTCAGTTTTAGATCCATTCATCCATGCCAGCACCTTCATCCGCTAGTGCTCCCACACCTAGTGGCAGGCAGGAAAAATGGAACAGGCCTACTATGTCTTGATTCTAAAATAGTGTGAGTAACAGGCCTAATTTTCCTCCTTATGCTAAGTGTGGTAGGACCCATCCTGGTGAGTTTTTGGTTGAGCGGAGAGGATGTTTCAGTTGTTGAAAGATAGGCCACAGACTTATAGAGTTCCCATATGCCAAATAGGGAAGTAGAGATACCCAACCACAGGCGCAGGCCACTAGTGCACCAGCTCCCGCAGCCCGTCCAACTCCTCCATAAGGTGCTTCTTCTAGCACTGCTGGTGGTCAGCGCCAAAATAGATTCTATGCCTTACCTTCCCATTATAAGCAGGAGGATTCTCCCGACGTTGTTATTGGTATGCTCTACGTATTTCACTTTGATGTTTATGTGTTGTTGGACCTCGGGTTAAGTTTTTCTTATGTGACACCTTTGGTTGCTGTGAATTTTGAAATAAGTCCTAAAAATATCCCTAAGCCTATTCTAGTTTCTACTCCAGTAGGGGAGTCCGTTGTTGCTAGGCAAGAGTATAAAAAGTGTCCTATTATTATCCTTTATAGAGTTATATTTGCTGATCTGATAGAGTTAGATATGGTTTATTTTGATCTCATTCTGGTTATGGACTGACTTCACTCTTGTTATGCAACTATAGACTGTCGTACCCGTGTGGTTAAGTTTCAGTTTCTTGATGAGCCAGTATTTGAGTGGTTCGAAAGCTTAGTATCTCCCAAAAGTCATTTTATTTCATATGTCAAAGACAAAAAGCTTATATCCAAAGGTTGTATCTATCATTTAGTCAGACTTAAAGACACTAAGTTTGAGATTTCTACTATTCAGTCAGTCAATATTGTTAAAGAGTTTCCTGATTTTTTTGGAAGATCTCATAGGGGTACCTCCCAATAGAGAGATAGAATTTGGGATTAATCTTCTTCCCAACACTTAGCCTATTTCTATTCCTCCCTAACATATGGCACCCGCAGAGCTTAAGGAGTTGAAAGAACAACTCAACGATCTTTTAGACAAAGGTTTCATAAGGCCCAGTGTATCTCCTTGGGGTGTACCCATCATATTTGTGCAGAAAAAAGATAGTTCTTTGCGTATGTGCATTGACTATCGTCATCTTAATAAAGTCATAGTCAAGAACAAGTACCTTTTTCTTAGAATTGATGACTTATTTGACCAACTCCAGGGTGCAAGTTATTTCTCCAAGATAGACCGTAGATCCTGCTATTAAAAACTCAAAGTAAGGGAGTATGACATCTCAAAGACAACTTTTAGAATCCGTTATGGTCACTTTGATTTTCTTGTCATGACTTTCGAACTAACCAATGCTCCCGCAGCCTTTATGGACCTTGATATGTTTGTCATTATTTTCATAGATGATATTCTTGTGTATTCTCAAAGTGAGGTTGACCATGCAGATCATCTTAGAATTGTCTTACAAACTCTTAGAGATCACTAGTTGTTTGCAAAATTTAGCAAGTGTGAGTTTTGGCTAAGGTCCGTAGCTTTTTTGGGTCATATTATTTCAGTCGAAGGCATTAGAGTTGATCCCCAAAAGACAGAAACTGTAAGAAATTTGCCTGAACCTATCTCTCTATCTGACATTAGGAGTTTCTTAGGTCTAGCTAGCTATTACCGCAATTTTGTTGAGGTTTTCTCTTCTATTCCATCTCCCATGACCCGATTGACCCAAAAGAGTTAAGTTCCTTTGGTTAGATTCCTATTAAAAGAGTTTTCAGGAGTTGAAGACTCGACTCACCTCAGCCCCTATAGTGACTTTGCCTGATGGTGTTGATGGTTTTATAGTGTATTGTGATGCTTATAAATTTGTCTTGGGTTATGCGTTGATGCAAAAAGGTAAGGTTATAGCCTATGCCTCTAGACAGTTGAAATCACATGAAAAAAATTAGCCAACCCATGATCTTGAATTAGTTGATATGGTCTTCGCTTTGAAAATCTGGAGATACTATTTATATGGTGTTTATGTTGATGAGTTTACTAATCACAAAAGCCTACAGTATGTGTTTCCTCAAAGGGAGTTGAATCTTAGGCAGAAGCGATGGTTAGAGTTTCTAAAAGATTATGATATGAGTGTGTTATATCATCTGAGCAAGGCTAATGTAGTGGCATACTCCTTAGCAGGTTGTCTATGGGCAGTGTTGCTTATTTAGAGAAGGGTAAGGAAGAGTTAGCTCGTAATGTGCACCGTTTGGCCATATTAGGGGTTAGACTACTTTATTTCACTGAGGAGAATGTCTTGGTGCGAAGTAGTTCCGAATCCTCTTTAGTTTCGAAAGTAAAGGAGAAACAAGACTTAGATGCTAGTTTGGTCAGACTAAAGGAGTCATTTAAGGACCAAAGAGTAGAGGTTTTCTTCCAATGGGGACATAGTGTGTTGAGATTGTAGGGTAAATTATGTGTTCCTTGTGTTGACACTTTGAGATAGAGGATCATGGCAGAGGAGCATGGTGCATGATATTCTATTTATCCCGGCACTACTAAGATGTACCATGACTTGCGGTAAATCTATTAGTGTACTGGTATGAAGAAGGATATAACAGAGTTTATGTCAAAGTTTTAAACTTGCCAACCGATTAAGATAGAGCATCAAAGGCCCGGTGGTGTGATGTAAGAGTTTAGTATCCCCACCTGGAAGTGGGAAGAGATAAATATGGACTTTATGACTGGTTTACCTCTTTCACGTCGTCATCATGTTCTATTTAGGTGATTGTGGATAGGCTGACTAATTCAGTATATTTCTTGCCTGTGCACACATCTAATGCAGCTGAGGACTATGCCATATTGTATATCCAAGAGTTAGTTAGATTGCATAGCGTTCCCTTGTCCATTATTTTGGGTATGGGTACTCAGTTCACTTTGTAGTTTTGGAGAGTTTTTCAGAGGGGTCTTGGTACCCAAGTGCATTTAATTTCTACTTTTCATCTTCAGAAAGATGGTCAGGCTGAGAGAATCATCCAAACTTTAGAAGAAATATTGACAGCATGTGCTCCTGATTTCAAAGGTAGTTGGGATGAGCATCTACCATTAATTAGGTTTTCTTATAACAATAGTTATCACTCTAGAATTTGGATGGCACCATTTGAGGATTTGTATGGTAAAAGGTGTAGGTCACCCATAAGTTGGTTTGCAGTGGGCGAAGCTATGGTTATTGGACCTGATGTAGTGTTTGAGGCTATGGAAAGGTAAAGTTGATTCCAAAAAGGTTGAAGATAGCTCAAAGTCATCAAAAGTCATATGCAGATGTAAGGAGAAGAGACCTTGAGTTTGAAGTTAATAATTTGTGGTATCTAAAAATTTTACCCATGAAAGGGGTAAAAAGATTTGGGAAAAATGGGAAGCTTAGTCCCCGGTATGTTGGCCCTTATAGAGTTCTTAACCATGTTGGGAAAGTAGCTTATGAAGTAGAGTTGCCTATAAGACTTTCAGCTGTTCATCTTATTTTCCATGTCTCTATTCGTAAGAAGTGTATTGATGATTCTGATGTTATAGATCCTTTGGAAAGCACTGATGTTTGGGACCGTATTTCTTTTGATGAGGTTCCAGTTGAAATCCTAGACTACCAAGTCTAGAGACTATGGAACAAAGAAGTTCCCTTGGTCAAAGTTTTATGGCGGAACCAGTCAGTTGAGGGTGCTACTTGGGAAGCTGAAGAAGATATGCAATTTAAGTACCCACACCTCTTCTCCACAAGTTTAGATCAAGTCAAAGGAACAATTCTTTCTTAATTCAATCCCTTTCTTATCAAAGTTGCAGCTCTTTAGCCATTCTTATCATAAGCTTATGTATTTTATGATATATCCAAAGGTTTAGAATGAAGTAAAGTCAAATTAGCCTAATATTTCACCTGTGTATCCTTCATTTTCTCTACGTTATGAACATATCTATCTACATTCGAGGACGAATGTTCCCAAGGGGGAGATATTGGAAGACCCCGTAAAGTTTCCTCACCATCAAAGCCCTCGAAGCAAGTTCAAAGATGCTTAACACTTAGAATTTTAGCTAAGTGTTACAACACTTAGTTTATTTTTAAGCCTTCGAATTTAGATGAATTATTTCCTGACCTTCCGAACCTCCGTTTCTTGATTTTGTAGTTGCGTTGCGATTGGACAAGGTCGTAAGGTATCTCGAGTGAATTTTGGAATATTCAGAATCCATTTAAGGCATATTTGGGGTGCCAAACCAGTAGCTAAGGGTTATTAAGGGGTGCCGCCCAGCTTAGCTAAGGCTCTGGGAAAGGCGTCGTCCACCTTAGCAAAGGCTCTGGGCAAGGCGCCGCCCAGGACATAGCCTTTGTGCTCATTTTTCAGCTTCTTTTCTTTGTCTCATTAAGGGTGAAGTTTTTATTTTCCCACTCTTTTATCATCCTTAACATGATATTACACCCCAAAAATACCTTATTATTCGTAATTTCATCAAAAACCACCAAGAACATAGCTTAGGGTTTCTACACAAACTTCAAGAGAAGTCGAAAGTTAACCGTCCGTTTTCAATGTTTTTTTGAGAATTGGAATCCCCATTCTGAGAGCTACAAGAAGCACCCATTAATTTCAATAATAGCAACCCAAAGTCAAGAACTCACTCAAAGTTGTAATTTCAAGGTATGTGGGGTTTGAACAAGAACACTCTTTCGTTATTGTGCCCAAAAGTTTTAGATTTTCTTAAAGAATTTTGTTTTTCCAAGATGAATACATATTATTTTGCAATATTTAAAATTTATATGATTATGGAATTGTTCAAGTCTTGAATTGCATGATTATTTTGTTTAATTATGATCTAAATTGAGAGTACATGATATAAATTACGCATTCCTATATTGATATCATGTTTTCAAGAATTTTCAAAAGTTGTTGGCATGAGTTGAACTTTATTGTGAAATTGTGAGTCTTTGAGGATGAATTATTGATACTCTAAGAAGTGCTCTTATATTTCCATGTTGTTTAGATTTTAAAACTTTGATGAAAAGTCTAACAAGATTTCAAGAAAAAAATTGAATTTTGATCCTAAACTAAGAAAGAAATCCACATTATTTGTTTAATTTGAGATAAAGGGGAAGCATATTGGCTCCCATTACATATTGTTGAATTTTTTAAGGTGGATTTTCTTAAAGTTCTGAGCTAAATAATGGAGTAGTATTAGCACTGAGTTGGCTTGATTTTGAGGTCTCATGCCCAAGAACTACGTTCCCCCATAGGTTTCTAATTTGCCCTCAGTGAGTTAAGCTAGTGATCACTAAAAGTTAAAGGTTCTACTCTGATGGCAAGAATAGAACATCTTTCCCCAATGTGGGCAAGACGTTAGACTCCATGTAGCTCACATGGTTTATGTTAGTTAGAAGAAACTCCCAAAGTTATATATTCCCGAGTCTCAAGTGTGCCAAAGTATCTTAAGTTTTCTAGAGTCTCAAGTCTTAAAGTTCGTAAAGTATCAAGTTCATGAGTTTTAAAGAAGTTTTACTATCCTTAAGCTACAAGTGTAAGTTTGAAGGTATATCGATTTTTAAGGCTATGACCCTATGATTCCTAAAGTTATCAATTGTCATGATTATTAAGTTCCCAAAAAGTTTCTTGCTTTTATGTGATTATAGCTTATATCCTGAAAGTTGATATTTTAAGATTTCATCTAATCTACAAGTTGAGAAAAAAATAAAGAATATAGATCTAGAATAAAGTGAAATGACTCACGTGATTTCTATTATCTATTTCCTAACCACAACTTATGAGAATTTTATTCATGCTATGTGAGTTATCTATTATAACATGCATGTTTTCTAGTAAGACTTGATAATGATTATTTATTTGCATACACCCCCACATGCTCAGTACATTCCCAAAGTACTGATCCACATATACATCTGTGTGCTACATTGTCTCATAATGTAGGTTAAGGTGCTCCATCCCAGCCTCTTCAGTGATCCCCGAGTTTCTTTATCTACATCTTTATAGTGGTGAGTCCTCATGGTTCGAGGACCAGTTGTCTTTAGATATTCAATTTATCTAGTAGTTGTTCATTTCTTTTCAGTTGAGTATGAGTCTGTTGGGGACCTTTCCCAATGGCTTTCTAGTTATTGAGTAGTAGAGGCTTTGTCAGACTAGTTGTCAGATTGATAGTATGTCGAGATTTCTAGTATTATAGTTGTTCGGACAAAGTATTTCACAGTATTGCTTATGATTTGATATAACAGTGCCCATGATTTATCTATTTCATCTCTAAGCAAGTTATTATGTGAAGTAGCAGGCTTAAAGGGTTAGCTTGGGGCTACTTGTAGCCTTAAGCACCATGTGATGGTCCGTGACCTATTTTTGGGGCGTTATAGATGGTTTCTAGTTATGTCGTGATAAATTTGTAAATTATGGTTATTCTATTTTGTTAGTTTCCTTGATTATACCCTCCATACTTTGGGGGCCTGCATTGGGTTAATTACTTTTCTACATTTATTGACTTATAGCGGCCAATCTTGTTGTTATAGTTGTATGATCTTTATGATACCATTTCATATGTATTTGGTTATTTATGTACAATGGTGTTTGAACTTATTCCCATATTTTCCCCTTTTACTTTGACTTAGCTTATTTTATCTTGTATTTTATTGCAATTATATCATGATTTTGCTTAGTCGGCCAATGATACCCACAGACACTCATGGTTTTTGTACTCATACTACACTTCTGTACTTGTTTGGTGCAGATAAGAGTAATAGTTACCACCACTAATTTAATGCTTGTGCAATTTTTATTTTGAAGATTGGGTGAGTTCTTAGAGTTAAGGTTATCCATTTTCCTTCTATTAATCTATGTCTAATGTTTCATCTTTGGGAAAGATTGTATTTGACTACTCAGTAATTATAGTTCATTTACAGTAGCTCTTGTAATAAAATTGCTGAGTCTTGGGATGTTCGTTTATCTTTTATCTATCTATCTTTGAGATTATTATGACTGTATAATTGTTTCTTAACTTAATAATTATTAATTTTTAGTTTTTAGGATATTTTCCTTTAAGTTAGCTCATTGCATCTAGATTGAGGCTATGATTTGGCTTACCTACTGGTGGAATAAAGTGGTTTCCATCATGACTCATAAATTAGTTCTTGATAAATTAGTATCAGAGCTAGGTTTTACTGGTATTATTAGTACAAGTGCAATTGTCTAGTCGAGTCACGCAGAATAGAACAATGATGTCTATTTCTTATCTTATAGAGTCTATAGGATACTCTTAGAAGTTATTCACTTTGTTCACTCATTTCGTACTAAGAGTTTGAGTTGATTTCTAAAGCCTTCATTTGGTTTCACACTTTCACAGATGGCTAGGACACATGTTACTGCTACACGATATGAGGGTCTTGAGAGTAAGACTAGGGATCCTTTTATTGTTCATGGATGACCTACAGGCCATGGAAATCTTAGGAATGTGTCCCCAACTAGGGGCCAGAATAGGGAGACTTCACCATACCCTATTTTGGCTCCTTAGCTAGATATTATTCTACCTCAACCAGCGATGGGCTAGGGACCATCCTAGACTCCATCGGAATTTATTTCATCTTCAGTGCTTAAAGATTATTTGGTTTAGCCTTTGGGATTAGTGTTTGGTTCATTGTTTTATGGTGCACAGTCTACATATCAGATTAAACTGAGGTGGAGACACAACTGGTAGCTAAGGCTACCAAAGTTGAGGTCCCTTCTGTACTGGTAGTTAATCAGCCAATATTTGCCTAGCCTACTATGTCTGTGGAGTAGAAAATGTTAGACACATTCTTGAGATTTTCTCTACCTAGGTTTTTTAGTGCATTGTGCGAGGATATATATAAGTTCTTAATTGCTTGTAAGGATAGTCTCCATAATTTGGTTATAGTTGAGACTTGTGGTGTGGATTATAAAAATTTTCAATTGAACTTAGCAACTCAACATTGGTGGAGAGTTGGTATTTATTCCAGGACAAATAGATCTTTTGCATTGACATAGACTCAGTTCTCTGAGATTTTCTTGGTGAAGTATATGCCTTATAGTCTTAGGGATCATTTGAAGGATTAGTGCTCGAGGTTGGAGTAGGTATTCATAATTGTTGAGGAGTATGAGTCTTAATTTTATGAGTTTTCTAGGCATGCTACTTCTATTCTAACTACTGAGTTTGAGAGGGTTCGTTGCTTTATTTGAGGATTGAGACTTCCATATTGCATGTCTACAAAGAATTTGGTTACAATGGGTTGGTCATTTTCTTATGTTTTTCATCATGCTCAGGTTTTGGAGGAGATATATCACAAGGTCCAATAGGGAAGCAATAAAAGACCGTTATACCAGGGTAGATTAAGTGGGAGTCTAAATTGCTCATGATTTGGAGGCTGTAGTTCTAAAAGTAGGTACCTTCTACATCAGCCTATCTACATCAATGTTTGTATATTATACCCGTTCAATCCATGCTTCATATTACTAATGGAGGATAGTCTGGCTTCACTAATCATCATGGATAGGGTCATGGTCTACCATTGTGGTGTTCATCTTATAGTTGTCCTAATTATGGTAATTATACAAGGTCAGCTAGATCTTTTGGTTTCATTCCAGCACCTGGGGAATTATGGTCATATAAATTTTGTTTATTTCTTTGGAGAGTTCTCTAGTCATGGAGTGATGGTTTTCTTAGTTAAGTGAATGCCATTGATATGGGTAGTTTATCCCATTTCTAGAAGTGGTATGCATGGTCGTTGGGGTGGTCCTTAGGGTGATCATGATGGTTCTCATGTAGGTACTATAGGAGGTCTATCATGAGCCCATCTAGGTGGTGGGCATGGTTAGTTGTATTCCTACTTGATAAACCTTAGGTTAAGTCTCCTAATGTTGTTATTAATGGTACGATCTTGGTATGCTGTCAGTTAATTTTTTGCTTTATTTGATCCAGGATCCGCTTATTCTTATGGTATTCTTATTATGCTCCATGGTCAGAGTTATTCATTATATGTAAAACTACATATATCTAGTCCCACAGATAATTCTTTAGTAGTGGATTGGGTTTATAGATAATGTATTGTAAATATTCAGAAAAATGAAAATCTAAAAGGATCATACCTATAGTGTCTTGGCTAGCATGGCTGCAACACCTAATATAAAAGAATGTCAATCTACTACTACACCACCAAGATTCAATGGGACATATTATCGGTGGTTTAAAACCAGGATGTTTGACTTTATTATGGCTATGAATTGTGAGCTAATAGATATAATTCTTAATGGTATTCATGTGCTTGTTAGAGTTGTCAAAGAAGGAGAGGTCACAAGAATGATTGTTAAAAGCATGAGAGAGTACAATGATGGAGATAGGAAAAAGATTGAAAAGAATTACAAGGACAAGAAACTATTACTATGTGGCATAGGTCCTAATGAATATAATTGTCTACCATCTTGTGAAAATGCAAAAGAGTTCTGGAATTGCTTGAGAACTTCTTGTGAAGGCACCACTGATGTGAAAGATTCAAAAGTGGACATGTTCACTACTCAGTATAAAACTTTCACCATAAAAGAAGGAGAAACCATCCAAGAAATACATAAAAGGTTCACTTCAATCAAAAATAAGCTTCATTGCTTAGGTAAAATGATTCCCTTGTACAAATAAGTAAAGAAAATTCTTGGTGTTCTTCATAAATCCTAGGAAAGCAAAGTGGATTACATAACTAAAGTATTGGAAATCTAAAAACTCATGAGCATAATAAGTAGCTAGGGATGGAGAAGTAGGATACAACAAAAGGGAAAATCCCTGGCATTAAAGGTTTCTAAATATGATCCAGTTGATGATGATGATAGTGATGTTGCCTATTTGCAAATAAGAGTGTTAGAGACATGAAGATGAGTGGTTAGTTAAAATAAAAAGGAAGCAGCAACAAAAAGGGAAGCAGTACTGTGGTATGTAACAAATATGGAAGTCTTGATCATTTTATTGAGGATTGTCCATTGCACAAAATTGATTATTAAGTATACCTCAAGACTGGAGGTGACAAGGGAAAGAATAGGGACCAGGTCCATAAATATTCAATAAGAAAGATAACAGTTCAGTATGATGTAAATGAAGCTCTTGAAGCATAGGGACACACTTCCAGTGTTTCCAGTGAAAATGAGAAGACTGGAGATATTTCTATTCTAGCAGTGGAACACAGTCCAGCTATCTATGATTCCTTGTTTGCATCCATGGGAGACATAGAGAATGAAAAAGTAAAAGAGGTAAATCTAGCTAATACTAAGGAAAATCTAGATAATTACAATACTAGGAAGATAAAAAGTTTTGTAGGTATGTTTTAGACTCAGTATGTGAACTAACTACTGAGAAGAATGCCCTAGATGAGAAAGTAGAGAGTTAAGAGTATGAGATGATTGCTTTAGATCTCAAAATTTATGAAACTAAGGAGTTGTTTACAAAGATGAAATCGAAAAATTTGAGTTTGTTGAGCAATCTGAAGAATGTAACTAATGTAGATGGAAAATGAAAGAAAGAAGCCTTAAGGATTCAATTTGATCTTGAGGAAAGATCAAGGGATTCCCCAAAACATCTTATTTCTGCACTTTACAAGAATGAATAGTTAGAGAGGGACCTGGTTCGCTTAGGAGAAGAGTTGAATAAATATCTTAAATGGACTACTTCTTCACATATGCTTTCTCATCTGAATAGTCATGGTGTTAATGATGGAAAAGGACTTGTCTATCAAAGAGAATTACAACCTGCTGGGTGGCAAGGAAATTCAATCAATGATGCTAGAAAGAAGGCTCCCAAACTTATGGGCAATCACTGTGAAAATAATAGGCACACTAATGTAACACCCTATATTCCGTATGTACTAGTTCTACTTATGTGTCACTTGATATGGACTTATAGGGTAGGTAATGGGCTCAGGTATTCTATGTGATTAGTGATATTAAAATAGGTTTGAAGGAATTCCCACATATATTGAAACGTGGTACGATTAAGTTACCATCACTGAGAATACCTAAACTTGGGCCCTTAAATAGGTATTTGAATCTAAGGGATGAAGTGACAAAGTGTACATAATTTTTAAGTTTAACTATAAGCATTTTGATCTTAAAATAGAATAAAATAACAAGGTGCTTGCTTGACTAGTTTAAGCTAGTAGGTGAATCACCTACTCTGACATTTTGACCAACCTAAGAACTAAGTAGGTGCATCACCTATTACGGCTCTCTTGACCAGTTTATTGGGCCAAGTAAACTACCACCAACTTAGTTTAATTCTTACCCAATTTGAAGGAGAGAAAGAGATGAGAATGGGCAGCCAAGGCCCAATGGTTTTAGATAACAAATGGCCTAATATAGTGGGCAAGTATGTGCATCACCTACTTGATAAATTTTTTCCCAAAAATAGACAAGAAAGTCGGACAAAAGCAGATTCTTTTATAAGGGTTGAAACCAACTCTTTTATCTCATTTTAACTAGCCAAAAAAACAACTTTCAATATATTCTCTCTTGTTCTCTCTTAGCTATGGAGCTGCACTAAAATTCCACTTGGATTCTTGGGATTTACCTTCCTTCCAAGTTGAAGGTAAGTGACCAAATCATGAGAACATCTTAAGAATACTATAAGAATTATGTTCTCCATGATTAAACTATAAGATATCCCTTTTTAAGTTTGACAGTCCCTTAATTCTTGATTATTAAGATATTTTTCTATTCACTTTTGGTTTGTGAGTAAAGGGATCAAGCTATTAAAGAGATATACATTAAGGGAATAAACTACCGCCGACATTAAGGTATGACTACTGTCCATTTTTACCCTTTTTGATACATGTGTTGGTAGAAATCGTATATATGTTATTGTTAAGAACTTAAGGGATGGTGAGTTCAACATTTCGTTGCTATATGGATATGTGGGGATATTTTTGAATGATTTTATGTATATATGTTGGGGGCTTCTTGGTTGTTGTTGGGGGAAAGGTGTGAATGGTTTCCAATAAAAGGTAGAAGGAGGGTATAGTGGTACACCACCGAATTTAATGTCGCATATGCTAACTGACCACAACACTTGGTATACCATTTTGAGAGTAAAATAAAGACAAAACTATTAAGGGGGATCTTATGAGAAGTTACATTGCATGTGAATGTAATTGGAGAAGAACATGGTTGAAATAACACCCTTGGATTAGTTAATTATAGGTTACTACCCACTTACTATTTTGGTAATTTTAAATAGCGTGAATATGTTAATTAGATGCTAATACTAGTTTTATTCTATCGTAGATTAATAATAAAAAATGAAAGGCGTTAAGTAAGAGTATGATTTGCTGTGCAGCAAGGTATGTATGGTTCAGCGATTCTACACTCTTTGGTATGAATCTAATCCCTTGTTACAAAGTAAGCTTCCTAAGCGTTCTTCATTTCAAATTATACTTAAATGAAACGTACATTCTCCAAGGTGGCTAATAGCCTTATTCTAACTCGTTAGGTTGTTAAAGCTCCTAAAGATGTGTTTGTTACTAGATCTGTTTTCCCTTCTAGATACTAGTATGATATAGGTGTTTTCAGAAATAAGCTTTATGTGTTGTTCTCTTAGTCAACATGACCTATGGTGTTAGTTAAGCTCCTATATGTTATATTTCTATTAATGTGTATCCTACCTCATTGCTACTGCATATAGTGCATATTTGCATAGCTTTTGCTACTGGTCCAAAGTTCCAAATCTAATACATGACCATCAAAACAACTTTAAAGATAAAAAAAATGATCTGAAGTGATTCTATATATTCTTAGGTGGTATCCCAGGGGTAGAAGGAACACCTAGCATGGGTCGATCCCAACATTACAGGTGGTATCCCATGTGCGAAGGAAATCCTAGCATGGGTTGATCCCGTTTTGTGTACTTATGAGGACCATATCCCAGGGGTTAAAATGCCTAGCATGGGTCATCCTCTTTTACCACTGATTAGCTGGTCATTTATATCACGCCTTATAATTATACAGAGTAAAGAAGAATAAAAAAAAGTAATGAATGTAATGTACATGACCCCAAAAGTACAAACAAAGTTGGTATTCTATCCTTATCTTTGTAGTTATATATTAATAACTAATTTTGTTGATCTCTTATCTTATTTATAGTCACTGCATGCCGTACATACTCAGTACACTCTTTGTATTGTTACCCTTCATGGGGGACGCTATGTTTCTTGTCGCAGGTACAGGTACTCCAGCTAGTAGACTACCCCAATAGGGGCACAGGATATCCAGCGGCTATTAGTGAGCTCCAAGTTGATTTGGAGCTTTCCGAGTCTATTATATGTATTTTTGAATTGTATAGTAGTTATGAGCAAGGCGGGGGTTTTCCCAACCTTAATTAATACCATGTGTCTTTTAGAGGATTTGTAGACTAATACGAAGTTACGTGTGGTAGCATTATATTCTGTTAACGTTGTGGCCCCAATAACCAAGTCTTGTATATGTAGGTTTGGACTTACTTACGTGGTTTGTTTTTATCAATGCACCGTATCCATACTAGCATGACCTTTGAATATCATAGTTACATGCATGAAAAGGATAGGGTTATGAGTTGGTTCTCCCAAAATGGGTGCCTGTCTATCCCAATGGGATTTGGGGCGTTACAACTAAGGGGAGTTGGCAAAGCTGGATAAGTGTTGGAATGAAAAAATTCATATATGTTCAGTAGGAGAATACACTGGCAAATAGATTTAATCAATTGAATAAAATGAAGAATAAGTCTGTACCTAGATAGGATAATAAGGTTTTTATCACACCTTAGTTTTCTTACTAGGAACTAAAAATCAAGCGGGTTCCAAAATCAAACAACTGATCATGTGTCCCAGATAGAAGAAAGGGGATTGTGGTCAAGAATGTTAATTAAAAGTTGATGTTTAGAGCTTAATAGTAGAAGATCTAACTATGTTATCTCTTGAGGCACTCCATGAAAGAGGTGTCATATTTTGAAAAAGCTGAACTCAAGAGACTTGGCCCTTAGAAGACTCATCTTTCAAAAGAAAGTTCAAACAATTGTAACTCTAAGAATTGGCTATGCTTAGGAGGTAGGTATCCTTGATAAAGTATGTGCAGGATAATCTAACTCTGATTTATTCATTTTTAGGTATACACCCATGGGAACAAATTGGGAATGAAGGAAATAAAGCTAACATAAGCAGATAATTTAATTAAAAGGAGAGGGACCTGGTCCTATCTTTCAAGTTAGTACCTACAAGTGCCTAAATAATCACAAAATATTCTATAAAAGCTATATATTATTCTAAACTATAATTTACTTCATAAAACATAGAGTCACACTTATGAGGTTCAGACATGTCAGTTCAATAAGAACATTTTTTTCTGACATTTTCACGCTTAAAATTGCTAAATCAAACCATCTTGTCAGTGTTCTTCAACCCATTCAATTCATCTTTCTAAAATTGAAATCAACCTTAAACTAAGCAAGCTCATCTTTGTTTATCAAAATCAAATATATGATATTTCTAATTCCACAAATTCTATAAGAAATCCAGAACCCGCAATCAAGTCGGTCTCCATTAAACGCTCCTTAACCTTGTATGTTCATTCTCATCAAATTATGATAGATAATTCAAACAAAGGGATTTGGGTACAAATAGGAAAAAAAACTATTCAACCTGTAAACACTCATTTTCTTTTGACATTTGAAAAATCCAAAAATGTTGAATTCTCTAAAACAAATCAATCACCGGGTTCTCCTACTTTCTCAAATTTAAACTCTATTTTTTCTCTATTATTTTTTAAAGAAATACTAGTTAAAAGGGTTGATCTTTCTTGTAATGATAAATGGGTGGATTAGAGCTTACTTTTGCTTGCTTATGAAACTTTGTCATTAAAAAAGAATAGGAAGATTGTAAAATAATTAAGTAAATGGAGGAAAAGATATGTTATTACCTCTAAATGAGAAGAATGAGAAAGATGAGAAGGAAGTGCCTCAGAGATAGACTGTGAAGAAACTCCAGGGAAACCGAAAAAGGAAGAATGAAAATACTAAAGTTTTGGAGGCTGATTGTAATAAACCATATTTCTCAAGATTTATTTAGCTCTAAGTACATGAGTATTCCAACCTAAAATTTTTAAAAAACTCAGTATTTTTTAGTTTAGAGCTTACCAATGTGTAGAAAATTCAGTCAGCTTTCCAACGATATAAAATTTTCTCAAATCCGATACTCTGGTGAGAAGTTATAGCAATTTTTGTAAAGTAGTGTACCAACCAACACTTCAGCACTTCGCGAAGACCAGCCAAAGGGAAATGGTCATTTTTCAGTAGTACAACGTGATACCACCGTGTCCCGCCACTAGCCAAATTCCTAATTTTCATTTTCCACTGTTCCGTCATGATCATGGCGAGTCGTGCCAACAAGTAAATTCGCATGCAGTGAGCCAGCGCGATGGCGTTGCATCTCGCCAAACCTACAGTTCTAAGTCATCTAACTTCCAGTGAGCTAGTGTAATTCCACTGCTCGCGGCAGCATAAAAAATTGGGATCTTTATATTCCATGATTTTAATTCAGGGGTTGTTTTGGTCAATTCCTAAAATCCCTAATTATCATAAACATGGGATTAAAGCCCTAAATAGCCTACTATCTCATTATTTCCTCACTTCTCTCAAGAAATAAATCATTCTCTCTCAATTGGAAAAACCCTAGTTCAAGAATTCAAGAACAAGCGTAAGAATTTCTCCAAGAACCTTCAAGAATTAACATTCCAAGGTACGTTAGGTGTTTATCTATGGGTTCCTTTCACCCATAGAGTCCAAGAACCCATTTTTAAAACCACGAGATTGTTGATTTATGAGTTATATACTTGAAATTGGATTATATTCATGTTCATGACATTAATTTAGTTTCAATCCATGGTTAATTGTGGTTTTCCATTAAATTAAAATAGCATGTATATTGAATTGTGTAGTTTCAATGTTATAATCCTTGAATTTACAAGTTTGGACATTATAGTTGAAATCTGTATATGATATCCATGATTATGCGTATTAAGTTATGCTCCCCAAGTGTTTGATAGAATTTCCATGTGAATTAAATGGTGAAATCATGAAATTCTAGTATATGTTCAATCTTATGCTCTACATGTGTTTGATAAAATGTCTCTATGAATGAATTATGGACAAATGTACATTGTAATGTTTCTCAAGATCATGCTATGCTTTACTTTTCATGCTATCGAGTCCTGGGGGTATTAAATCCCCAAAAATTTATCTGTTTACCTAGATCTACAATAGTTAAATAATAGTATCAGTCATGTCACTATCAGTAGAACTCAGTCAGTTAAAGAACTCAGTAGTACTCAGTCAGTGACAAAACCTAGTAAAACTCAATATCCTTCCACTCTAGTTCAGTATAATCAATTCAGGGTCTTTTCAGTTGGGAGTAGGATTGAACAATGATTGGACCCAAGGATCGGGGCTCACCTTCCAGTAGAGAGTGTGATCATTAGAAGCAATCCTTACATTCCAGAACTATGTAGCCAGTGTAGGTTGATACATTAACCTACCAGTTGAGGGTTGATTAGGTGTTTATCCCTCCAGTTGGGGGTTCCACCATTCTCATTAGAGTACCAACTAGATGACGGTAAATCTTTTTTGTCTCTACCCATGTCACGTACTGACACACTTCAAACTGGGGATATAGGTTGGACCCTATTAACCTTATTTGGGGAAAGTTGGTTAGATGATTACTTCCCATAGTCTCATATTGGTCTCAGTATAGAACTCAATTTAGTTCTACAGAATAAGGACTGTCATATACAGTCAATCAGTTTTAGTAACTCAGTTATCAGTAATCTCCGATATTAGTTGCTCAGTTATCAGAACTCAAAACTTAGCTTCAATAAAAGCTCCGTTACAGCATACACGTATATGCACAGTATTGCATACTCATTATTTACAGCAGTTTTAGTTATCCATGTACTCTTAAATTCAGTTACTCTATATCATTCAGTCAGTTATTGTTCATGCATATGAACCCTTGCATTCATCCTTACCTCATCTAGCATACCAATACATTTAATGTACTGATGCATACTATCTCTTTGTGCTATGATGTCTCCTACCATAGGTTCGGACGCTCAGGTTCCTGACCGCGCATAGACAGATTCATATTTAGCCAGCAGTGTCAAATTTAGTAGTGAGGCCTCATATATTGAGGATATGTTTTATTCAGTATTTCAATAGTTGGAGTTAGTTGGGGGATTGTCCTATCAACTCCACTTTTAGATAGTTTATTTAGAGGTTTTTCAGACTAGACTTTTAGACAGTATTAAGTTTTGCAGATTTTTATACAGTTGATGTTCTTTATTGGTATTTCAGATTTTGAACCTTATAGCATCTAAGCCTATTTTCTATATTTATTACATTATTATTAATCAGTGCTCATAATAGATAACAATCATTGGTTAGCTTTTTGTCCTTCAGGATCATAAGCATCGTGTAGCATCCAGGGTACAGACTCAGGGCGTTACAAACTAAGTTTTCTCCGTAAACTTAGATTTAGTCTAAGGTAAGAGTCTTCCTTGGATCTACTCAGTTCCATGTTCAGTTACAATTATAAACTTGGTATTCCTGACCATTGGATATCCAATCATACATTCGCAAATTAGTTCAGTCATGTACCCATGCAGATATGTATGTTCAATATAAAAACTCAGCTTGTCAGTACATTCAATCATATACCCATGCATCAGATATACATGTTCAGTGGGTAATCCCAGTCTATCAATGTTTGTGATCTTAATCAGTCTCATTCGAGGACGAATGTTTCCAAAGGGGAGATATTGTAGTACCCCATGTTTCTCAAGCTTAATTTTGCTCTAAGTACATGAGTATTCCTACCTAAATTTTTTAAAATACTCAGTTTTTATTCATTTTAGAGCTTACCAATACATAGGAAATTTAGTCATCTTTCCAATGATATAAAATTCACCCAAATATGATACTCGAGTAAGAAGTTATGGCCATTTTTGTAAAGCAGTGTGCCAACTGGCACTTCAGCGCATCGTGGAGACCAACCAAATGGCAATGGTCATTTTCTAGTAAGCCAACATGATACCACCATGTTGCGCCACAACCCAAATTCTCAATTATCATTTTCCAGTATTCCGTTGTGATCATGGCGCATCGCACCAAGAGGTAAATTTGCATGCAATAAGCCAACATGATGGAGCCAGAATGCGCCAAACCTCCAGTTCTAAGTTGTCCAATTTTCAGTGAGCTGACGTAATTCCAGCACATTGCGTCAGCATGAAAAATTGGGATTTTTATATTTTATGATTTTAATTCAGGAGCTGTTTGGTCAATTCCTAAAATCCCTAATTAGCCTAAACATAGGATAAAAGCCCTAAATAACTTACTATCTTATTATTTGCTCACTTCTCTCAAGAAATAAATCATTCTCTCTCAATTGGCAAAACCCTAGTTCAAGAATTCAAGAACAAGCTCAAGAATTTCTCCAAGAACCTTTAAGAATTAACATTCCAAGGTATGTTAGGTGTTTATCTATGGGTTCCTTTCACCTATAGAGTCCAAGAACCCATTTTTAAAACCACGAGATTGTTGATTTATGAATTACATACTTGAAATTGGATTGTGTTCATGTTCATGACATTAAATGAGTTTCAATCCATGATTAATTATGGTTTTACATGAAATTACAATAGCATATATATTGAATTATGTAATTTCCATGTTATAATCCTTGAATTTTCATCTTTGGACATTGTAGTTGAAATGTGATATCATATCTATGATTTTTTCCATTAAGTTGTGCTCTCCAAGTGTTTGATAGAATGTCCATGTGAATTAAATTGTGAAATCATGACATGCTAGTATATGTACAAGCTTATGCTCTACATGTGTTTGATAAAATATCTCTATGAATGAATAATGGAAAAATATACATTTTTATGTTTCTCAAGATCATGCTATGCTCTACTTTCCATGCTATCGAGTCATGGGGGTATTTACTACCCAAAAATCTAGATGTTTACCTAGAGCTATAGTAGTTACAGAATAGTATCAGTTATGTCACGATCAGTAGAACTCAGTCAATTATAGAACTTAGTAGTACTCAATCAGTGACAGTACTCGGTAAACTTAGTATTGGTCCAGTCTAGTTCAGTATAATCAGTTAAAGGTCTTTTCAATTGCGAGTAGGATTTAGCACTGAGTGAACCCAATGATGGGGGCCTACCTGCCAGTAGAGGGTTTGATTCTTAGAAGCAATCCTTGCATTCCAGAACTACTCAACTAGCGTAGGTTGAGGGTTGATAAGGTATTTTAACCTACTAGTTGAGGGTTTCACCATTCTCATTAGAGTACTTGCCAGATGAGAGTAACTCTTCAATGTCTTTACCCGTGGTACGACACTGACACCCTTTCAACTAGGGTTATAGGTCGGACCCTAGTTACCTTATTTGCGGCATGTCAGTTTGATGATTACTTCCCACAACCTTAATTTTGATCTTAGTATAGAACTCAGTTCAGTTTTGCAGTATCAGGACTGTAAGACACAGTCAATAAATTTTCATAACTCAGTTATCACTAATCTCAGATATTATTTACTTAGTTATCAGAACTCAGAACTCAACTTAAATAAAAGCTCAGTTACAACCTACACGTATATGCACAGTTTTGCATACTCTATATTTATAGTAGTTTCAGTTATCCATGTACTCTCATATTTAGTTACTCTATATCACTCAGTTGGTTGTTCATGCATATGAACCCTTACATTCTGTCTTACCTTATATAGCATACTAGTACATTTCACGTACTAACGCATACACTTTCTTTGTGCTATGATGTCTCATTTAATAACTTCAGACTCTCAGGTTCTCGATTGCGCATAGACAAATTCAGATTCAGCCTGCAGTGTTAGATTTAGTAGTGAGTCCTCATCTATCAAGGATATATTTTATTTAGTATTTAGGTAGTTAGAGTTAGAGGGATTATCCCATCAACTCCACTTTCAGACAGTTCGATTATAGGCTTTTCAGACTAGACTTTCCGGTAGTATTCTATTTTGGAGATTTTTATTATACTTGATGTTCTTTATTGTTATTTTAGATTTTGAACCTTATGGAATTTAAGCCTATTTTTTGTATTTATTACATTATTATTAATCAGTGCTAACAACAGATATCAGTCATGGGTTAGTTTGTGGTCCTTCAGGGTTGTAAGTATTGTGTAGTATTCGGGGTACACACTTGGGGCATTACACTAACAACACTTAAATTAAACTCTGGAATAGGTGGAAGCGATCGTTGTTAATATATAAACCAACTAGGTTGGGGTTGAATCCTACAAGGAATAGGGTGTGAAGTTTGATTTGTTTACAAAACACTTTACTGATAGTTTACAATTTCTGAAGATGGGGGTTTAAATTTCATAGAGAGTCAATTGTCACTTTCAATATTTTAGTTTTGTAATCAATATAAATGAGAAATCAGAGTTATGCTCACCATGGGTATTGGGAATTAACAAATACTAGGTAATTCTTGGGATTCTTGGAGTAAGTAGAAATAACAGAATATCCTTGACTATGATACTTTCTGAGTTATCTCTCGACCTCACCACACAATTTATTATTTAATTCTCTTGAACTTAGATAACTTATATATTTCCAATAGGACGTTATCTATTTAATTTTTTACATTATATAGATGAATCCGCTAGAGTTTTATGGGTCAAAGATAGGTGAGGACCCACAGATGTATCTTGATGAGGTGAATAAGATCACCCAAATTATGCATGTAACGGAGGAAGAGAGTATGGAGCTAGCTTCCTATCACTTGAAAGATGTTGCTTATTATTGGGTTGATATGTGGAGGAAAAGTAGAGGGGAAGATGCCGCTCTCATGACTTGGCAGTTGTTCTAGGATGTGTTCTTAGATAGATTCTTTCCCCTAGAGATGAGGGAAGTGAAATTAGAAAAATTTATGAACTTGAGACAGGGCTCTATGACAGTTAAGGAGTATTATCATAAGTTCAACCAGTTATCTAAGTATGCTCTCGGTATGATTGTTGATTCTAGAACTAGTATGTGTATGTTTTTGGCTGGTGTATTTGGTTATGTTGTGAAAGAGTGTAGGTTCGCTATGCTTAATAGGGACATGGACCTGTCTAGACTAATGATACATGCTTAGCAGATTGAAGCAAATAAGGTGAATGATAGAGAAAGAATAAGAGTAAATAAGCGGGTTAGATCAGACCAGCAGGGGTATAGTTAGACTAGATTTTCAAGAGGGATCTGCCCTCAGTTCTAAAGTCGTTTACTTGTGTCAGCATCTTCATCAGCCAGCACTCCCACATTTAGAATTAGGCAGGAGCAGGGTAATAGGCCTACTATGTCCAGGTCCCAGGACAGTGTGAGTAACAAACCTCATCCTCCCCCATGTCTGAAGTGCAGTAGGGACCATCCTGGTAAGTTCTTTGTCAATTGGAGGGGTTGTTTTAGTTGCAGTAAGTTGGGCCACAGATTCAGGGATTACCCATATGCCGGACAGAGGAGTCGTGAGGTTCATCCCTAGAGTCAGGCTATTAGTCCTCCAACCCCTTTAGTTTGTCCTACTCTTTCTCAGGGTGCCTTGTCTAGTACTATAGGTGGTCAATTCCAGAATTACTTTTATGCTATACCACCCCGCTCAGAATAGGAGGATTCACCAGATGTTTTTATTAGTATGCTTTATGTATTCTATTTCGATGAGTATATATTGATGGACCCTGGGTTAAGTCTTTCTTATATGACTCTGTTGGTGGCTGTGAATTTTAAAATCAGTGCTAAAAAGATTCTTGAGCCTTTTCTAGTTTCTGCACTAGTGGGCGAATCTGTTATTGCTAAGAAAGTATATAAGAATTGACCTATCACTGTCCTTAACAGAATTATGTTTGCAGATTTGATTGAGCTAGATATGGTTGATTTTGACATTATTCTAGGTATGGATTGGCTTCACTCTGGCTATGCGTCTATAGACTATCATACTCGTGTAGTCAATTTTTTAGTTTCCCAACAAGTCAGTTTTTTAGTGGTCTAAAAATTTTGTAGCTACCAAGAGTCATTTCATATCCTACCTTAAAGCCAGGAAATTGATATCCAAGGGTTGTGTCTATCATTCGGTTCGAGTTAAAGACACTAAGTCCGAGACTCTGACTATTTAGTCTATTAGTATTGTCAATAAATTTCTTGATGCTTTCCAGGAAGATCTCCTAGGGGTACCTCCCAATAGAGAGATAGAAGTCGGGATTGATCTTCTTCCTGATACGTAACCTATTTGTATTCCTCCATATCATATGGCCCCTTCAGAACTTAAAGAGTTGAAAGAGCAACTTAAAGATATTTTCGATAAGAGTTTTATAAGGACCAGTGTGTCTCCTTGGGGCGCAACTGTTCCATTCATGCGAAAGAAAGATGGTTAATTGCGTATGTGCATTGACTATCATTAGCTAAACAAGGTCACAGTAAAATACAAATACCCTCTTCCTAGAATTGATGACCTGTTTGATCAGCTATAAGCTGCCAGTTATTTCTCAAAAATAGATTTGAGATCCGGCTATCACCAACTTAAAGTCAGAGAGTGTGATATTCCAAAGACAGCTTTCCACACCCGTTATAGTCATTTTGAATTCCTAGTTATATTTTTTGGGCTAACAAATGCCCCAGCAGCTTTTATGGACCTTATGAATCGGGTATTCAGACAGTACCTGGATATTTTTGTTATTGTATTCATAGATGACATTCTTGTGTACTCCTAAAATGAAAACGACCATGCAGATCATCTTCGAATTGTCTTGTAGACCGTTAGATATCATCAGTTGTTCGCCAAATTTAGCAAGTGTAGATTTTGGATAAGGTTAGTTGCCTTCCTGGGTCATATTATTTCTTTTGAAGGTATTCGAGTTGATCCTCAAAAGGTAGAATTTGTGAAAAATTGGCCTAAACCTATCTCTCCTTCTAAAATTAGGAGTTTCTTGGGCCTAGCTGGTTACTAACATCATTTTGTTGAAGGTTTCTCTTCCATTGATGCTCCTTTGACCCGATTAACCCAAAAGAAAGTTAAATTGTTGTGGTTAGATTCCTGTGAGAAGAGTTTTCAGGAGTTCAAGACTCGACTCACTTCAGCCCCTATGATGACCCTGCCTAATGGCGTCGATGATTTTATTGTGTATTGTGATGCTTCGACAGTTGGTTTGGGGTGTGTGTTGATGTAGAAAGTTAAGGTTATACCCTATGCCTCCAGGCAGTTGAAGTCGCATGAGAAAAATTTTCCAACCCAAGATCTTGAATTAGCTGCAGTGGTTTTTGCCTTGAAAATGTGGAGACACTACTTGTACGGCATTCATGTTAATGTCTTTACGGATCTCAAGAGGTTATAGTATGTGTTTAATCAGAGAGAGTTGAACCTTTGGCAGAGGCGATGGTTGGAATTTCTAAGGAACTATGATATGAATGTGCTGTATCACTCGAGCAAGGCCAATGTAGTGGCAGATGCCTTTAGCAGATCGTCCATAGGCAGTGTAGCACATATAGAAGAAGATAAGAAGGAGTTAGCCTATGAAGTGCATCGTTTGGCTAGGTTGGGTGTTTTATTGGTTGACTCAGCTGAGGGTAATGTTTGGGTTCAGAGTAGTTCCAAATCTTCCCTAGTTTTGAAAGTAAAGTAGAGCAGGATATGGATTCTTGTTTGGTTGAACTGAAAGGGTCCGTCAAAGACCAAAAGGTGAAGGTTTTCTCCTAAGGGGGAGATGGTGTATTGAGATTTCAAAATAGATTGTGTGTGCCTGATGTTGATGATTTATGGTAGAGAATTATGGCTGAAGCATATGACGCACAATATTTTATTCATCCTGGTGCTACCAAGATGTACCGCGATTTGTGGGAAATTTATTGGTGGAATGGTATGAAAAAGGAAATAGAGAAGGTCATAGAGAAGTGTTCAACTTGCCAACAAGTTAAGATAGAGCACCAAAGACCTAGTGGTACGATGCAAGAATTTAGCATTCCTACATAGAAGTGGGAAGAGGTGAACATGGATTTCATGACCAGTTTATCTCTCTCCTTTCATCATCATGATTATATTTGGGTCATTGTAGAGAGGTTGACTAAGTCTACACATTTCCTACCAGTATATACATCTTTCACCACTGAGGACTATGTTAAGCTGTACATTCGAGAGTTAGTCAGGTTGCATGGGGTTCCATTGTCTATCATCTCCGATAGAGGTACCCAATTTACTTCTCAGTTTTGGAGGGCTTTCCAAAAGGGTCTCGGTACCTAAGTTCATCTTTGCTCTGCTTTTTATCCACAGACCAACGGTCAGGCTGAGAGAACTATCCAGACTTTGGAGGATATGTTGAGTGCATGTGTTCTTGATTTCAAAGAAGCTGGGGTGAACATTTTCCATTAATTAAATTTTTATATAAAAATAGTTTTCATGCTAGCATTAGAATGGATCCATTTGAAGCTTTGTATAGAAGGAGATATAGATCACTTATAGGTTGGTTCGAAGTGGGTGAGGCTTCTGTGATTGGACCTGATGCTGTGTTTGAGGCTACGGAAAAAGTTAAGCTGATTACGGAGAGATTGAAGGCAGTCCAGAGTCGTTAGAAGTCGTATGCAGATGTGAGGAGAAGATCTCTTTAATTTGAAGTTGATGATTTAGTGAACTTGAAAATTTCTCCCATGAAAGGGGTGGGAAGGTTTGGAAATAAAGAAAAGCTTAGTCCCCGATATGTTGGCCCTTATAGAGTTTTACAACGTATTGGGAAAGCAACTTATGAGATTGAGTTTCCTGCAAAGTTATCAGCTGTCCATCTATCTTTCACATTTCTATGCTTAAGAAACATATTGTGATTCTGTTATTATTTATCTATCAACAAACTCTGATGTTCAGGATAGCCTCTCTTATGATGAAGTTCTGGTCGAGATCTTAGCTTATGAAGTCCGTAGATTAAGGAGCAAAGAAGTTCCCTTGGTTGAAGTTCTATGGCGAAATCAATTAGCTGAGGATACTACTTAGGAAGCAGAAACAGATATGCAAGTTAAGTACCCCCATCTCTTCTCCTTGAGTTCGAATCAAGCTGAAGGTACTATTCTTCTTAAATTCAGTTCCCTACTAATCCAATGTATTCAATTATATAAATGTCTATTCTATGATTCGTGCATTCTATCAAGTATTTAGAAATCCAGAGTGAATTAAGTTGATTGAGAAAATTGTTCCCATAAAGTAATTCTAATTTTCTATTTTTGCCTTGATCTTAACTAGTAATATTCGAGGACGAATTTTTCCAAGTGGGAGATATTGTAATACCCCAATTATTCCTTAAGCCTAAATCTATATTTTCAGTCAATAGGGGTGTCTTCCAAAGTGATTGATGTTTATATTGTTTTGTATTTCTCTAATTTCTACTTTTTTTACGTATATCATTGAATAATCTTTCCATCGATACCAATTTCATCGAAATCCGACATCAGACAAGAAAGTTATGGCCATTTTACTAAGCGATGTCAGAATTGCCCAGGCCTGACGGTAGACCTGAAGGACTGCCAAGTCCTTGGTGGACCATTAATTGTCCCGTCAAGCAAAGTAAGTAACCCCTTTTTTTGGCCATCGTGCGACGACCAAAATGGTGGGCTGCCAAATATTTAACAGACCGTCAAGTCGAGGAAGAATGTCCTATTTCTGGCCCCCGAGTGACGAGCGATCTAGTGGACCATCAGTTTCCTAACAGATCATCACTTTAACCATCATGTCGAGGTAGAATGTCCCAGTTTTGGTACTTGAGTGACGAACGATCTGGTGGACCATCAGTTCCTTTGACGGACCGTCAGTTTGACCGTCACAGACCCCGATCAACAATTTTCAACTCTTTTTAAAAGGGCATTATGGTATTTTTTGCCCATTTTGTTTTTTTGTATATATATATATCCAAGTGGAGGAGAGAAGATCATTTTCTCTCATTACTCCTTTAAAATTCTCCAGAAACTAGGGTTTCTTCTACCTAAATCAAATCTTCTCCAAGAAATTCAAGAATTTTTCCAAAGATTTCACCAAGTTGTTCAAGAATTAAGTTCTCTAAGACAAAGGCATCAATAAACTTAGCTCAAAAGTGTAAAGAAGAGTTTCCAATCAAGCTTGTTAATCTTAAAAATCATAATTCAAGGTATGTGGGGCTTCAACAAGAATATCCTTTCATTCTTGTGCCCAAAGAAATGATTTTTACTATTGAAATTTCATGAAAAGTTGATTATTAAATATATATATATATATATATATTGATATTGAGCTTAAATTATGAAATCATGCGTCAGATATGCATGCTCAGTATGTATCTCAATAATGTCAGCCAGGTACTCATGCTTCTGTTGTTAATGTTCAGCATTAACTTCAGATATCCGTTCCTCCAATTTCAATTAGTCTCATTCGAGGACAAATGTTCTAAAGGGGGAGATATTGTAATACCACGTACTTCGACCTAGGTTAAACTCATCTCAAAAAAGTGAAACACTTGTTTCAAAGAAAAATCCACTTTTATAAATATGGTATCAAGATTTTCACTTTTTGTCATGTAGGAAATTCAATAAGATTTAAATCGATATCAAATCCGTCCAAATAAGCTATGCATGATCAGCTTATCAGTACTCTTAGTCATACATTCATGTATCCGCTCACTAATGAAAATATGCTTCAGATATGTAT
>NC_061117.1:81801174-81874286 GCF_002878395.1 Capsicum annuum | reverse complement strand
CAGTAATCTCAGTCAGGTAGTTATTTTTCCATTGTTTATGTTTTGTATGAACTTCAGCTTATCGTTTTTCCAATTGCAATCAGTCTCATTTGAGGACGAATGTTCCCAAGTGGGAGATACTGTAATACCCCCTACTTCCACTTGGCTTAAACTCATCCCAAAAATGTGAAACACTTGTTTCAAATAAAAATCCCACTTTTATAGATGTGGTATTTTTATGATTTTCAGTTTTTGTCATGTGAGAAATTCAATAAGCTTTCCATTGATAATAAATCCGCTCAAATTGGATATGCGTGATTATTTTATTAGTATTCTCAATTATACATTCATATATCAGCTCAGTTATTAAATCATGCATCAAATATGCATGCTCAGTATGAATTTCAGTAATGTCGGCCAGTAGTCATGTTTCTGTTGTTCATGTTTAGTATGAACTTTACCTTATCATTCCTGGCTTAAACCTTGTACTTTGATATTTGAAATAATTTTAAGAGCAAGCGTACTTGGTGTTAAGAAAGATTGTTTTTGTTTTGAGTCGAGTTAAGAATCCACAGTTATAAATGATTTACTGATGAGATACGTTTATGTTTCGGTCTTTATGATAGAACCATGATTTGATATTGACTAAAGTAGATTTTCTAATGCATTCTGAGCTGAGTCTGGGAGGAGTATTTAGTACCGAGCGGGAATTGTGGTATTTCTTTGAAACTACATGCCAATGCAGGATTGATAATGATAATTGTGGGCCAGAGGCCAATTATGAGCTTGTGATCATGAAGTTGAGGTTGTACTTCTTGGCAAGAGTACGACGCTCCCGTCAATGTGGGGTTCTTCCTTAGGAGGGCAAAACGTTGGACTCCATGCAGCTCACATGGTTTATCTTGGTTATAAAAAACTCCCAAGTCCATAATAGTCTAAGTTTCTTGAGTTACCAGGTCACTCTAAGTCATGATTCAAAGAGTTTGAGGTGAGTCCAATGATTTATGAGATTTATGAAGAATGTGTTATTATTGATGATTTATGAAAATTACATTTCATGAAATTCAAGCAAAAAGAGTCATTATTGTTAGCATGCATGATTTTATATTACATTTATGATATTATATAAAAATATTGCATAGACCCCCATATACTCAGTACATTCCCAAGTACTAACTCCTATACTCTTCTGTGTTCTATATTTCCTCGTGAAGTAGGTTCAGGTGCTCAGTCTCAGTAGCGACAGTGATCTACGAGTACCTTCATCTATATTTTTACAGTTGGTGAGTCCTCATGGTTCAAGGACCTATGTCCTTAATTTTGTCTTGTTAATAGATGCTTGTTTCCTTTTTGATCAGTACGAGTCAGTTGGGGGATCTATCCCAATGGCTCCTCTGTCTTATGTAGTAGAGGCTTTGTCAGACTAGAGTACTAGTATGTGCAGAACTTTAGTATTTTGATTGTACAAGACAGTATCTCTTCATATTCCAGCGTGTTCATGGCATGATTATTCTTTCTTACTCTAGCTTGATTTTTGTTGTAATGAGTTTTGAAAGTGCTGATCGGCTTATAGGGTTAGCTTGAGGCCACGTGTGCTCTTATGTACCTGTGATGTCTCGGGATAGGTTCTCGGGGCGTTACATCTTTCAACCCTAATCATCACTCACTAATAAAAGGAAAGAGATTCCTCTTAATTAAATAGTTTTTGCAATTTTAAAGAGTGAACTGAGGTAGCATAAACCCAGTTCTAATATATCTCAGGTTCATAGCTATATGAGTGCTTAAACAAAAATTATTCTTGAGTGTGCTATATTTTGTAAAATAATTACTTGTGTTATAAGAGTAATGGTATTTTCTCTTTGAGTATAGAGTGCTTAGGCAGTTTACTTAAGTGTGAGATGGATTATAGTTAATCAGTAGAGAGGGTCCTTGGTAAACTTACCAAGATGAGCTTGTAGTAGAATTACTATAAGGGAAAGGAGCCTAGATTTAGACTGAAATCTACACAATAATCAGGAGGTTGATTATAGTGTATTTATTTGGTTCTTGTGATCGTAAGACATGGTGTTTCCACGTAAAAATTATGTGTTTTTACTCTTTATGCATTATTTTTTACTTTTTGATTATTTTTGTGTATTTGGCTTTTGATGGTCTCTGAGGGACCTAGTCCCTCACTGTATGGTGCAACCCTCAGGGTTTTAATAAAAGAAAGATGGATCCATGCGTATGTGTATTGGTTATAGATAGCTTAATTAGGTGACAATGAAGAACTGTTATTTTATACCCCATATTGATTATTTGTTTGTCCAACTTTAGGGTGCAACGGTGTTCTCACAGATTTATTTGACCTCCAGTTACCATCAGTTGAGAATTTTGGTTGAGGATATTGCAAAGAAAATCTTTAGTACTTGTTATGGTTATTATGAGTTCCTACTGATGTCTTTTTGTTCTACTAATGCCCCGACTGATTCATGGATTTGATGAATTATATGTTTAGGAATTATATGGATTCCCTTGTGATTGTGTTTATTAATGACATCCTTGTATATTCAGGAAGTAGAGTGAAGCATATGCAATATTTCAGGATTATGCTCTAGGATTTGAGAGATCATATGCTTTTCCCCAAGCTCTCTATATGTTATTTTTAACTTGATTCAGCAATATTTTATCGACATGTGGTATCTATGGATGGGATTATTATAGAGTCAAAAAATATTGAGGCTATTTGTGATTAGGCTAGAGCTACATCTCTGACTAAGGTTCTAGCTTATTTGTTTGGCTAGTTACTATAAACTATTTATTGAGAGTTTTTTTACTATTCTAGTAGGATAACTAGATTAACTCAGAAGGAGGTTACTTTTTGATAGTCTGAGAAATATGATTCAATCATTTGTAAGCTCAAGGGATTTATCACTTTAGTCCCTATTTTGGCTCTTTTTTTAGGGTGAGGGATTTACTGTGTATTATAAGGCTTTTAGTGTTGTTTCTGGTTGAGTATTGATGTAGCATGGTTGTGTTATTTCTTATGAATTTAGGCAAATGAAGGTGCATGAGTGCAATTATCCAACTCATGACTTGGATTTGGCGGCGGTGGTTTTCGAGTTTATGATTTAGAGACATTATCTCTATGGCATGCATTGTATGATGTCACAGATCATCATAGTCTTTAACATCAAATGACCCAGAGAGAGATTAATTCTAGGAATGTGTATGGCTGGAGTATCTTAACGATTATGATATCTCTATTTTGTATCATCTGGGCTAGGAGGATGCAGTAGTGGATGCCTTAAGCAGGAAGGCAGTGAGTAAGGGTATTTATGCTAGTATTTTAATTTCTCAAAGGCCACGAAATATATATTCCTTATCAAAATTGATAGTGTGACTTGATATTTTAGAACCTAGGAGGATTCTTGCTATTATTGAGGTGAGATCTTTGCCATTTGAGCAGATTCAGAGTTGGCAGTCTAAGGATAAGAGGCTTTTGCAATATCTGAGATCAAGTATCGATTGGTCAGTCCAAAATGGCAACCATAGATTATGATATTGTTTTTAAATTTGATAGAAACATTTGTATTTTGAGAGTTTATGACTTGATTCAGTCAATTTTGCATGAGACTTATACCTCCAGATATTTTATTCACCTGAGTACAACTAAAATTTAAAGAGATTTGAGGTAACATTAGAGGTGTGGTGGTAAGGAGAGATATGTGGTAGAATTTGTAGCTCATTTCCTTTGTTCTTAGTAGGTGAAGGCTTAGCTTCTGAGACCTGATGGATTATTTCAAGGATTTTCCATTCTAGAGTAGAAAAAGGAGAGGATTATCATGGGCTTTATCAAGGCTTTGCCACATACCTCCCTTCATTCCAATGGTATTTAGTTCTTTTTGGATCAAGTGACTAAGTCAACGTATTTCATTCCTATTAAGATGTCCTTCAGCACCAAGAGGTTATCCTATATCTATATTAGTCAGATAGTACATTTGCATGGTGTGCCTATATATATTATTTTAGATCAAGGTTTTGTGTTCATTTCTAGGCTTTTGGAGAGCATTTCTGGAGGAGTTGGGTATTCAGGTGGACCGTAGTATATTCTTCTAACCTTAGTCTGGTGGGATGTTAGAGTAGACTATTCAAGTTTTCGAGGATATGCTCTAAGTCTGTGTTATGAATTTTAGATATTAGTGGGGCCAACACTTATCCTTTGAAGAGTTTGTATATAATAATAGCTACAATTATTGTTTTGAGATTGGATGTATTAAGGCTTTGTATGGTAGGAGATATCAGTCCCTAATTAGATGGTTTGACACTTTTGATATTAGATGTTGTGGTACTAACTTTCTTCAGGAGTCATTAGATTGAGCCAGAGTTTTTTAGGATTTGTTGAGGGTATGTTAGAGTAGGCAGAAGGCTTATGTAGATGTAGATTTCTTTCGTTGAGATTTTGAATTGGTGACGGAGTATTCCTATGTGCCTCGCTTATGAATAATGTAATAAGATTCGAGGGGAAAGGAAACTTTAGCCCTAGATATATTAAATCCTTTGAGATTCTTTTCACAACTGGTGAGATGTCCTATGAGTTAGCCATATCTCTAGATTTTACTTTTGTCCATCTAGTTTTTTATGTTTCTATATTATAGTAAAATATTCCTAACATGTCTCATATTCTTATATCAGATTCAGTTCAGTTGGATGAGCGATTAATATTTTTGGAGGAGATCATTCTAACATTGGCCAGTGATCTTTGGCAGTTGTGCACTAGAGAGTTTTCAATAGTTAAAGATCTACGGAGGCACTACCTTGTAGATGTGGCTACATCAAAGATCAAGTGTGATATACAAACCTGGTATCCTCACCCATTAGAGGCCCCCGGTATATCCTAAAAATTAACTTTCGCAGATGAAAGTACTTTAGTAGTGGATATCGTAATGAACCTCTAGGTCATTTTCTGTATTTCTATTCATTTTCAATTTTTAGAGATTTCCTATAGCTTTCATAAGTTATTTATGACTTACATTTGAAGCCTCCGCTGGATCAAAATGGCTACCGGGCAAAAACACAAGTCAGACGACCTCATATTCCAAATCAAATTACTCTAGCTGCTCTAGAACATTTATTTTAGGTTTGGTGGATCTTTGGTTCAGGTTCTAAGGCTCCCCAACTCATTTTGGGATATTGGCCGAAAGGTAAGAAATATGGCAAGTGGGTGTGGGGCCCACTATTTTGTTGAAAATAACCTCGACTATTAAATTTGACTGTGCAATTGAGTTTAGAAAGTCAAATTTAATAAGGTAGCATAGATCATTAGCGTATACCTTATTCCAAATAAATCTCGAGGGATTGACGAAAACTTGGAAAAAATTTCAACTGTCAGCTGGTGCTGGTGAATCGCTTAAGCAATTCCTTTGATTGCTTAATGTATCTAACGAAGTTTAAGACGTGTTGTTTAAGCAATGCCCTTAGTTGCTCAAGCGACAGGATTGGCCCACTAGGGTATCGCATAAGCTAAGCCATTGTCACTTACGTGACATCTTTTGTGAGTGGCCAGTATTGCATAAGTGACACTTGGCCGCTTAAGGGATGGTAACTTGAGCGACCTAATTTTTGCTTAAGCGACAACAATGGGCCTGGGATGGGTATAAATACACCACTTATCCTGATTTTCACCATTTTTCTTCAATTCTCTAGAGTTTTGACCCCTAAAAAGTGGATATTCTTGGGAGAATCAATTGTGGGTGGTTTTGGATCTTTGGTAATGTTTACTAACGTATTTCTCCTATGAATTTGTAGCAAGTTTCCTTTTATTTTAAGATTAAATCCATTATCTTTTGATCAAATTCTTCGAATCTTGGTAGATTGATTATAGCACCATTCTAGCTCGTAATTCGCCCATTTTTCATGATAAATTATCCTTGAGCATAGAGGGACATTGTGTTGGTTTTGATAGTGAGATCTTAAATATTCCCTACTTGGGATTTTAACTTAATTTTTGACCCAAGGCATAATAGTGCAATATAGGTATCATTGTTCTTATTTTGATAAGTAGATTGTGATTTTGATAGTCTGGAACCTTGCACAAGCTTCTTGAAAATGAAAATTGGTGGTTTAATGGATTCTTCGATCTATTCTTTGGCATCAAGGTAGGCTAGGTTTATATTCTTCCTGGATTGAGCTATCTCAGTATTATTATGATATTATTCTTGATATAGGGTCCGATTTAGGTGTTGGAAATAAATGAAAATATTTGGGTTTGTTGAACCTTTTAGGCTATCCTGAAACCATAAATTAAGATTAATTATCTTTGTTACTCATGGCTTAGGTGAATTAGCTTCTTGGTTCATGTTTAGAATTGAAAATTCTTAGTTACTCAAGCTAGGTGAAGTTCCCTTACATATTCATTTTTAGGTTGGAATTGGCCGTAGTTGCCTAAGTTAAGGTAATTTCCTTAGTTGCTATTATTTTAGGTGAGATTTATCTAGTTAATCATGTTTGTGAAGAATTGACATCATAGGGCTATTTATGACTTACTCAATATCTAGAAATAAACTTAGATACCATATCCTAGCTTGGGTTAGTGATGTCCTATAAGTTTATAGCATTTTAGATGCTTACAACTATGAGAATAAGTATGTACTTAAGTCTACTTTGTTGGATTTGTTGTGTTTTTTGAGTGGTTTTTAGGAATTTAGGTTTTGGATACTAAATTCAAGAAAAAGATTAAAGGTGATGTTTGTCTACTTGATTAATTATTGGTATTCATCACATTTTATTGATGTACATGACCAAAGCATGTGATGTAAGTTGAAGATTTGAAGCTTCGTTACAAGTATTTGAAGGCTTGACACATACCTATGTCCACATGTAGACCACATGTGGTACATGTGTTCTATATAAGAGTAAGGTAAGTAGCAGAATTGAAGATCCAAAGAGTAAAAGATCTGAAAAAGAACTACTGGTACTGGCCTATGTAAATATGGGGACTGCATTAGTACATGTGCATGAAGATTGAAACTGAAACTGAAACTGTAGGAGGTAATCATCTAACTGACATTCCCCAAATAAGATGAGATAACTGAGCTGGGGTCCAATCTATAACCCTAATTAGAAGGGTGTCAGTACCGTTCCATGGGTAAAGATAAGTTCAAGAGTAACCCTCTACTAGCAAGTTTCCTAAATGAGAACGGTGGTACCCTCTACTGGCAGGTAGAGCACCTCATCAACCCTCAACTAGTAGGTTTGATGTCTCAACCTACGTTGCCTACGTAGTTTAGGATCACAAGGATTGCTTTTAACGATCACACCCTCTGCTGGAAGGTGCTCACCTTGGGTTCACTCGGTGCTGAATTCTACTCAGAACTCAAAGACATTGAATGGAGTATATTAAACTGAACTGGACAGAATTCACTGATATTACTAAGTTTTCATAAGTTCTGTAGTTGACTAAATTCTACTGAGTTCTGTAATGGACTGAGAGTACTACTGATCGTGACATGATTGATACTATTCTGTAACTGACACTGGCTCTAAATAAACAGCTAAGTTGTTGGGTATTAAATACCTCCAGGACTCGATAGCATGAAAAATAACGAAAAGCATAATCTTGAATAACATAAAAATGTTCACTTGGTCATAATTCATTCATAGATATATTCCATCAAACACTTGTAATGCATTAACTAGTACCTGAATGGGGAATAGATATTAGCATGCTATAATGGAATTATTTCATTATCAAAGACAATTTATCAAACACATAAAAAGCATACTTTGTTCATTAAATCATAAACACTTAGGGTTAACATGGTTACAACAATAAACTTGCAAATTGAAGGGTTTATCATGAATATAATGTAATTCAACACATACTAGAATCAATTTTTGGAACTTTTAATCTAAATCATGGATTAAAACTCAAACAACATCATGAACATGAATTCAATCAAATTCAAACATGAAAAACATAAATCATAAATCTTGTATTTAGAAAAAGGTTTCTTGGGCTCCATGGAAGGTAAGGATCCATGGTTGAACATCTAACATACCTTAATTCAATGAGTTCTTGGAGAAATTATTGTGATTAACCTTGATCTTAAGAGAGAATTATCTTTTGATTTTGTGAAAAAGTGAATAATGAAGGGTTTTACACATTTTTAGGGCTTAAATCCCACATTTGAGCGGGATAAAATCATGGAAAAAGACTATTTTAACCCTGGGTGCAACTTTAATTTTTTGTGAAATTCTTCCAATATGGAACCCTAGTGCGACATGGTGCTATCGCGCCATGTCACTGGAAAATGACTACTGGGAAATTGTATGGAGGAGCGACGCAGTGGTATCTCATTGACACTTTGTTTGTGAACTGAAAGTACATCGGGATGCGGTGGAATCGATTTGGTACACTGTAAATTGACAATTGTGAACTGGGTCTATGATGCAACATGGCAATATCGTGGAACAGCACTGGAAATTGACAATCGCTATTTTGACACACTCTGCGACACGCTACTGGCCTGAATGACGATGTTTAATGACTAAAACTTAAAATCTCCATAACTTCTTATTCGGTTGTCGAATTTAGGTAAATTTTATATCGTTGCAAAGGTAATTGAATTTCCTACACAATGGAAGGCTCAAATCTGAAAATTACTGAGTATTTCAAAAATTTTATTTAGAATAACCCATGTATTGAGGGTTAATCTAGGCTAGGGAAATAGTGTGTATTATAAATTAGGTCCACTCTTTTCATATTACTGCTTATGCATTAGTGTTTTCATTTTTCTCCTTTCTAAATTTATTTATGTTCCTCTACAATGAGTATATACCTGCAAAGGTATAAGACTGAGTTAGACATGATCAAAAGTACTCACTCCTGGATACTTATGATCAATATTATAGTAAAAAAGTGTTTAGAATGACATGGATATTTAGTTAAGTTTTATTAGACCAAGCTTCAAGCTATTTCTTTGGAACTGGTGTTGTCCAAGAAATTTTGTAAGAATTTCAGCTTTTTGATATTCAGTATTATAGAAGTTCTAGAATATTGCCATATTCTCTATGTTATCTCTTAGGAATACATGTATCATATTAATATGGTTGGTTCTCTTATTTTTTGTATAATTTTTGGCCATTTTATGAGCACTGGACTTCTTACACAATATAGGTGAAACATCCTGGGGTTTGACCCTAAGAAAATTACCTAGAAATCCATTCTCTAAACCTAATACTACTCACGGGTATAGCCTTATGCTGGGGTACGAGTGGCATGATCCTATTGTATACTGACTAGTGTTAGTTGTTGGGAGGTTTTGGTTACTGGAATGAATACGAGCTAGGGGTACTAGCCATATTTGTGGTTACAGGTAATTTTGTTCCTTAACTTAATCTTAGACTTAGTTACTTAGGTTAGATCTGAGTATGAGTGGCTCACCATGAGACGTAAGCTAGGATACGAGTCATACCCAGGACTCATACGGTAAAAAGTGTTTGATCTTCCTGGTATTTCATTCTTCCAGGGATACAAGTCATGGATACGGACCATATACTGTAATTACGACTTTGTTAGATGATTCTTCTACTGAACAATATTTAATCCAAGGTTTGAGGTTTAGATACGAGTGGTGGATATCAATTGTATAGGAGGGTATGACTTTCATGGGTTAGTCATATCCCTCTAATAGGTTTTTAAAGGATTTAAGTGGGGGTATTCTTGACATTTTCCTACTTATCCTAATTAGGACCCATGACTTCTAGTATACTGAGAAGGTTATTACCCCTTTTATTCTATTCCTTAACACATAGAAACTATTCTAAAACATCTCATAATTCTCTCAACAGCATTTGGGCAAGAAAGTTAGGGTTTTATTTAAGGGATTGATTTAGGGATTTCTTTGGTGATTTCTTTCCATCAATTCTTTGATTTAGGTCATGATTCTCTTCCCTCAATGTAATCTCAACTAAAGGCATGGTTTATATGATTGATTTCATAGTTTTTACTATTTCATGATTATGTTTTTTTCAACTACTATTGTGGGTTTTGATATTTAATGCTTGGTTATAGTTTTCTATGGTATTAATTATGCTTCATATGCATTAATGGTGGTTTTGGACAATTAGATTGCATGGTAATGGTTAAATGGTCTTTGGAGTTGGTTTTTATTATATTATGCCACCAAGGTGTTTGATGGAAGGCTTATAAAGATATGTTAATTGGATTGACTTCTTTTAATGAAAATCTTGCATGTTTTAAACTGGATAATGGATTTATGCATGGTTTAAATGGTTTAAAAATGCTAAAGGCTAAATGGTTATTCTTGTGGAGAACATTAAAGTCTCCCAAGTGGATTTAATATGGTATATTGAAAGGTCACCTAAGGTCCCCTTAACCAAAATGGTTTGGCTATGGATATTACCTGTAAGTAATGAGTGGTATGATGATACCACTAATATTGGCCTTAATTAATAAATGGTAAATGGATATTTTGGACATGATTTTAATTGGGCATTAATGTTGGGGTGTATTGATAAGCCGTGGAAGGTGTAGGTCTTGGGGGACCAACTTTAGAAACTCATATTTTCCGATATGAGGGGTCCTTAATGACCACGTATGAGTGTCATATTTTATATTGGAGGGATGTATTAGTCATCCCATGGGATATTTCCCAATTTTGTGGCTACACGAATTGAGACCCTTTCAGTGGAGAGAGTTGAACCCATATCGCCCATCAGTTTTAGGATGACAAAGCTACATAGCCCAGGAAATGGATTTAAGTGCATGGTAAACTCAGTCTTTTTTCCTAGAACTTCTATATGTATTTTTGTAAGCATTATGGATTGTATTACTTGATTTTATAACTGGAATTATTTTATCCTTATCGTGAGATTCATGTTAGCGGTCATTTGCTAACTCTGTCTATTAGTGGCTGTATACCTATGGTATACGAAAATCGACTATTTTACTCTTCCTGTTTAGCATGTGGAATTTCTATAAACTCTTGGACTAAAGTGGTGAGCTTTCATTCTTTCGGAAGGCATCATTTCATGTTATAGATTCTCCTTAGACAGTTTTCTTTTATTTTGGATATTGGTTTTGGCTAAAATCGGGGGCATGTCCCAACCGAATTGGTTTACTCTTTTTGATATAGGCTTTGTGGTACTTTTGGGGTTTTGTATGGGAAGGATCAGTATTGGTGTTAGCATTAGTATTGGTATTTATATTGAGGCAGGCATCATCATACAAAATTTCTCATTGTTCCATCATATTACATTTTGGGATTGACTTTTAAATTATGTTTTGGTATTCCCTTTTGTTTATGGTCTATGGTTGGGTTTGGTACATTTGGTTGGTTGTTGAGGTATGATTCGACACGATTGGGTCAGTCACATTTGTGACCCTATCCTAGAGTCTTACTGAGAACAATAATTCTATTTTGTTATATATTCAAAATTTAGCCTATCTAAGGCTAGATTTTAGTGGTTGGGTTAGGAAATAGAGGGTGGTACCTAGTCCTAGTTTTACTTGGGATGCCCATTACTGAAAGGCTTGGGTTCAGGTCATGTCTAATGGAATAGTATCAGACTCTATCCCTAAATTCATCAGCTACTTCTTGATCCATGGATGTTAAGCAGAACAAAAAGTAACAACAAAATTCATGACTTCTATATTAGAGAATGTCGCTGAGTTTTGGTTCATTGTTCTCTAGGAAATAAGAGAAGGCCCTAGAAAATAAGACATCCTGGAGGTACTATTTCTATCCACTAGGTACCCTACATAATCTGAATTAGCATAACCAATTACATTTCAATTATCACTAGGTGGATAGAGCAAAACTAATTCCCTTGTTCCTTTTAGATAATTAAGAATCCACTTTTAAGCCTTCAGGTCAGACTCCTTTTGACAAGTGTTGAACCTTGGCACATTTTCACACTAAAAACAATATCATGTCTATTAGCAGTCAGGTTCAAAAGGGACCCAAAAGTTCCTCCGTAGATAGTCTTATTCACTAAGGGGAAAAATTCATCAACATCCAAATTTGAGATTGTCCCTTTAGGGGCATTAATAGGTGGTAGCATCATTCATATGTAATTTTTTGGAATCTGTTTGATATATTTATCCTGATAAAACATTGTTTCATTGGAAGTTTTGTTGTATGTAGTTTTGATGATGAGAAGCTAACTGCAAAGGACCAAGTCTCTGGATGTGCAAGGTATAGCACAGTTAGCACGTGTTATTTGCAATTTTTTTCCTCTTATGTAACAAACATTCAGGTGCTATTTTGTACTGATTAGGACAACAGGTCCAATGATCTTTAATCCCTAATTTTCACTCATCTATAAAAGAAAAGAGGTGCTTATTCATCAAATGAGTTTTTTTGAACAATTCTAAGGAGTGAAGAGAGTCAGCTAAAACACTATTTCAAGATTGCTCAAGCATTGCTCATGTTCTTATCTTTGTAGTATGCTTAAAGAGTGAGTGAGTTTTTTTGAGTGTTGATTTTTAATGGAACTATTCATGTTATAAGAGTAGTTTTTTATTTGTTGAGAAAGCTGCTTAGGTAGAGTTGCCTAACCTTATCACTGGTTAGAGTTATCCAGTTGTTGAGGGAAACTTGGAGAGGTGTCAAAGAGTGCTTGTAATAGAGGTATTGACAGCAGGAGGAACCTAGAGTAAGTTTAACAGTTCAGTCTGTAATGAAGAGTATGGTTTTCATGGACAATTTTGGCGCTTATGTGGGCAAACCATAGTTTTTCCCTTCCTGGTTTTCCACATAAAAATACAATGTATTTACTTTCTTGAACTACCTTTAATTTTCCAGTACCTTATGGTTTCCTTACTATTCTACCACCAGTGATTTACTATCAAGGGACCTGATCCCTCACTGTGTGGTACAACCCCTAATAATTCTAATAATTAGTATCAGATTGGGTTTACTTAAAAAGGTTCATACCTATAGTATTTTACTCATCATGGCTGCTGCAACTGAACTTGGGGTGGTATGAAGGGAATCAAAAAGGGTGAGATTCTTGACCTTGAAGGATTTAGAGTTTGACACCGATGAAGAAGACACTGATATTGTAGTTTTTGCGATAAGAATTTTCAGATCTATAAAAATAGGTGGCTTGCTTAGCGAAAGAAATGGTCGGATTAAAGGCTGTCAAAAAAATTATAGCTATGAAATATTCATAAGAAACTTCCTAATGCAAAAGAATGATTAGGTCCCTGAAAAGTCAAAAAGGAAAACTGCAGCTGAGTATACAATAAAGCAAGCTCTGATAGCATGGGGAGATTCTTCCAGTTAACCTTATAAAGACGAGAAGTTTGGAAATGTTTACATTTTAGTTATCTTGATTCCCTGTTTGCATTAATAGAATACTCAAAAAAGGAGGTAACTCTTTTTTATATTAAGGATAATCTAGATAACTACTCTGCTAAAAAGATAAATAGGCTAGCGTGTAATAGAGTGTATGTGAACTATCAACTATGAAGAATGAATTATAAGTCAAAGTAGAGAATGAAGAACTTGAGTTAACTGCTTCAACTTTTAAAAATTCTAAAACTAAAGTGTTGTTCATAAAGAAAAATATCTAAAAATCTAAGTTTGATGAGTAGTCTGAAGAAGGTAAATGAGGTGAAAAAAAAAAGGATTAAATAAACTTCATGGCTTCAAATTGATCTTGAAAAAAGATTGAGGGATTCTTAAAAACACCATATGTATGCACTTCACAAGAATGAAGAGTTAGAAAGAGACCTGGTCCTCTTGAAAATAGAGTTGAACAAGTCTCTTAGATGGACTACTTCCTCACTGATTCTTTTAATCTTACTAGTCAAGGTGTAAATGATGGTAGTGTATTGGGCTATCAAGGAGAATTCCGATCTATCGGATGTCAAAGAAACATTGTTAATAAGGCTATAAACAAGGTTGTCAGTGCTATTTGTACTCATTGTGGGAAGGATAGGAACAATAAGAAAAGTTATCAGAGATGGCTTAGAGCTAAAATAGATGGTTTCAGAGATACTCAATAATGAAAATCACATCATTAGGGGTGAAAGCCACTAGAAATAGTGAAGAGTATGCTATCTCTACCTAGGTTGGCTAAAAAAAATTGATTACTCCCTTATTTTCTTACTGGGAGTTCAAACTGAAGTTGGCTCTATAATCAAACTAGTGATCTTGATTCCAGGTTTGAGAAAGGGGAATACTGTCACGAATATCCATTAAAAGATAGTGTTCAAAGTTTATGTATGGAAGATCTAAATACAGCCTCTCTATCAAGACACTTCAATTGGAGGTGTCATATTTTTTAATAGTTTATTTCAAGGGACCTGGTACTTGACAAACGACCCTATACCCTTAAGAATGGTATCAACCAATCTCATAGGGAAAGGCACGCGTTTATGTCTCTCGCATTACATAGACTTCAGCCGGAGATGCTATGATAAGCACATTAAGCGATCACAATATGGACACAATATTCAACAACTTTAACAAAAAATCACCAGTTATCCCAATTTTAAGACCAATTGGACTCAAAGATAGACTTCAAAAATGATCACACAATGCCCCAAGAATGTTTACATTAACCTTAACAAACATATAAGGCATTTATCTCTTATTGACATTTTAACAAACATATGGTGTGCATGAATAGTAAGTTCTTTAATAGATAAAATAACTACACATGTGAACAAGCCTAATGCACCAATTCATCATCAAACACAGTACTTGTAATCATACTAAGCAAATTAACTAACCCAACACTAAATTAAGCAAACAAACCTGAAGTGGGTATTTAATCAAATACACGGTGTGCACTAGTGTATGGAAATAAGAATTTAGCAATTTAGATTTTGGGAAAAGGTAGAAATTCATAAATCATCATCCCAATAACCACATTCTACAAAATTAAGATCAAATGAATTAAGTTGAAACCAAAAAACCATGAATGTGATGATCACTTGTATTTTAAAGATCATACCTTGTAATCTTACTAAAGAGAGGATAGTCATGAAAAGAAAGTCCAATATACTTATCCAGGCTGTCATTGTTGAAGTACTCATCCCAACTTGTTCTATCACCTACAAACATCCAAAACAAGCTTAAAATTAAACCAAAAACATTAGCAAACATATAGAAATATTCCTTGGGTTACCTCCCAAGAAGCGGCTTAGTTAAAGTCGAGCCACAACATCTTTTGACTTGCTTATTTCTCCATTTAGAATATTTGAATTAGCGGCCCAAATTTAGATCAATACATCTTCATGGTACTTTGGGCAGAGGTGACGACACAATGAAATATTTTCATCACACCACTTTGAAGACTTGAACCTTTTACCAAACTTCACATTAAACTTCCAAGTAGACATGTTTTGTATCAATAAGAACATTAAGAATTCATTTGTTACACAATGCATTTTTATTTATTATCCATCAAGTGAGGGGCTTCATTTATACTTTTGGAAAGACAAACTAAAAAGTGTAGGGATTTTCCTCCTCCATTCCGAATTTCATAATTTCCTTGGATTGCTTGACTTTCATCACATCAACCAAGCATAACATTGAAAAATGGTTTTAGTGAGGTTTTTCTCCTAATTTTGTATCACCCCAAAATGACCTAGAGCCTTCACAAAAGATTTTTTAGGTTTTTTCTTGTGGCTTTAGTGCAATTTCTTCAATCTTTACAGCATCTTACATGTTAGGTTTTGTTGGTTGGGAAACCACTAAGGGTTCTTCACTAGCAAGCTCTCTGTCCATAATATAGTTTGATATCTTTTCTTTATTATAATACCCAATACTTCTACATGGCCTAAAATCATCCAAAATATGTCAAAGGCTTGTTTCAAAGAAGAATCCACATTTATACATGTGTTAGTTTCAAGATTGTCACTTTTTGACATAAGAGAAATTCAATAATCTTTTCATCGATAAAAAATCTGCCCAAATCAGATATGCGTGATTAGCTTTTTAGTACTCTTAGTCATACATTCATGTATTAGCTCGGTCATAAAAGCATACATCAGATATGCATGCTCAGTATGAATATCAGTAATGTCACTCAAGTAGTCATGTTTCCATTGTTCATGTTTAGTATGAACTTCAACTTATTGTTCCTCCCATTTCCATCAGCCTCATTCGAGGATGAATGTTCCCAAGGGGAGTTATTGAAATATCCTATACTTCTAACCTGTCTTAAAATCAATCCAGAAATGTCAAAGACTTGTTTCAAAGAAGAATCCACTTTTATACATGTGGTATTTTACAGATTTTCACTTTTTGTCCTATGCAAAATTCACCAAGCTTTCCATCAATACCAAATCTGCCTAAATAAGATATGCATAATTAGCTTATAAGTACTCTCAGCCTTATATTTATGTATTAGCTCAGTCATGAAATCAAGCATCAGATATGCATGATCAATATGAATCTCAGTAATGTCAGTTAGGTAGTCATTTTTACATTGTTCATATTTAGTATGTACTTTAGTTTATCGTTTCTCCCATTTCAATCAATCTTATTTAAGGATGAATGTTCGCCAGAGGGAGATATTGTCATATGTCATACTTCTACCTAGCTTAAAATTGTCGTAGAAATATCAAAGACTCGTTTCAAAGAAGAATCCACTTTTATACATGTGGTATTTTCAAGACTTTAACTTTTTGTCCTGTGGAAAATTCAATAAGTTTTCCATCGATATCAAATCTGCCAAAATTAAATATATGTGATCAGTTTATCATTACTCTCAGTCATACATTCATGTATCAGCTCAGTCATGAAATCATGCATCAGATATGCATGCTTAGTATGAATCTCAATAATGTCAGTCAGGTAGTCATGTTTCTGTTGTTCATGTTCAGTATGAACTTCAGCTTATCGTTCCTCCTATTTAAATCAATCTAATTTGAGGGCAAATATTTCCAAGGGAGAGATATTATAATACCCCATACTTTTACCTGGCTTAAAATCATCCCAAAAATGTCAAAAACTTATTTCAAAGAAGGATCCACTTTTATACATGTGGTATTTTAAAGATTTTCACTTTTTTTCATGTGGGAAATTCATTAAGCTTTCCATTGATATCAAATCCGCCCAAGTTAGATATATGTGATCAGCTTATCAGTACTCTCAGTCCTACATTCATGTATCAGCAAACTCTTGAAATCATGCATCAGATATGCATGCTCAATATGAATCTCAGTAATGTTAGTTAGGTAGTCGTGTTTCAATTATTCATATTCAGTATAAACTTCAGCTTATCGTTCCTCCTATTTCAATCAATCTCATTCGAGGATGAATGTTCCCAAGGGGTAGATATTGTAATACCCCATACTTCTTCCTAGCTTAAAATCCTTCCAGAAATTTCAAAGACTTGTTTCAAAGAAGAATCCACTTTTATACATGTGGTATTTTTAAGATTTTTAATTTTTTTCATTTGGAAAATTCAATAAGCTTTCCAACAATATAAAATCCACCTAAATAAGATATGCATTATTAGTTTATCAGTACTCTTAGTTATACATTCATGTATCAGCTCAGTGATGAAATCATGCATCAGATATGCATGTTCAGTATGAATTTTAGTAATGTCAATCAGGTAGTCATGTTTCCGTTGTTCTTGTTTAGTATGAACTTCAGCATATCGTTCCTCCTATTTCAATCAGTATCATTTGAGGGCTAAGGTTTCCAAGGAGGAGATTCTGTAATACCCCATACTTCTACCTTCCTTAAAGTCGTTCCAGAAATATGAAAGACTTGTTTTAAAGACGAATCCACTTTTATACAAATGGTATTTTCAAGATTTTCACTTTTTATCATATGGGAAATTCAATAAGCTTTCCATCGACATTAAACTAGTCCAAATAAGATATGCATGAGCAGCTTATTAGTATTCTCAATCATACACTCATATATCAGCTCGGTCATGAAATAATGTACCAGATATGCATGCTCAGTATGAATCTGTGTAATGTCAGTCACATAGTCATGTTTTCATTGTTCATGTGCAGTATGAACTTCAGCTTCTCGTTCCTTCCATTTGAGTTCCTTCCATTTGAATCAGTCTTATTCGAGGGTGAATGTTCCCAAGGGAAAGATATTTAATACCCCATACTTATACTTGGCTTAAAATCACCTAGAACTATCAAAGACTTGTTTCAAAGAAGAATCCATTTTTATACATATGGTATTTTTAAGATTTTCACTTTTTATCATATTTAAAATTTAATAAGCTTTTCATCGATATCAAATCTGCCCAAATTTGATATGCATGATCAGCTAATCAGTATACTCAATCTTTTATTCATGTATCAGCTCAGTCATGAAATCATTCATCAAATATGCATGCTTAGTATGAATCTCAGTAATGTCAGTCAGGTAGTCATGTTTCCGTTGTTCATATACTGTATGAACTTTAGGTTATCGTTCCTCCCAATTCAATCAGTCTCATTCGAGGATGAAAGTTACAAAGGGGGAAAATCGTAATACTCCATACTTCTACCTGGCTTAAAATAATCCCCAAAATGCTAAAGACTTGTTTCAAAGAAGAATCCCCTTTTATACATGTGGTATTTTCAATATTTTCACTTTTTATCAATATCAAATACGCCCAAATGAGATATGGGTGTTTAGCTTATTAGTACTCTCAGTCATAGATACATGTATCAGCTCAGTCATGAAATCATGCATCAAATATGCATGCTAAGTATGAATCTCAGTAATTTCAGTCAGGTAGTCATGTTTCCATTGTTTATGTTCAGTATGAACTTCATCTTATCATTACACCTATTTTTATCAATCTCATTCGAGGATGAATATTCCAAGGGGGAGATATTGTAATACCTCATACTTATACCTAGCTTAAAATCATCCTAGAAATGTTAAAAACCTGATTTAAAGTTGAATCCACTTTTCTACATATGGTGTTTTTAAGATTTTTACTTTTAGTCATGTGTGAAATTCAATAAACTTTCAATCGACATCAAATCCACCCAAATATGATATGCATGATCAGCTTATAAAAACTTTTAGTCATAAATTCATGTATTAGCTTAGTCATGAAATAATGCATCAGATATGCTTGATCAGTATGAATCTCAATAATCTCAGTCAGCTAGTCATATTTCTGTCGTTCATGTTCTGTATGAACTTCAGCTTATTGTTCTTCCCATTTCAATAAATCTCATTCGAGGACAAATATTCCCAAAGGGGAGAAATTGTAATACCCCGTACATCTACATGGCTTAAAATCATCCTAAAAATTTCAAATACTTGTTTTAAAGAATAATTTACTTTTATACACATGTTATTTTCAAGATTTTTAATTTTTGTCATGTGGGAAATTCAATAAGCTTTCCATCAATATCAAATCCACCCAAATTAGATATGTGTGATCAAATTTGTAGTACTCTCCGTAATACATTCATGTATCTGCTTAGTCAAGAAATCATTCATCGAATATGCATGGTCAGTATGAATATTTGTAATGTTAGTCAGGTAGTCATGTTTTCGTTGTTCATGGACAGTATAAACTTCAGCTGATCATTCCTCCCATTTCATTCAGTCTTATTCGAGGATGAATATTCCCATGGCGGAGATATTTGATACCTCATACTTCTAACAGGCCAAAAATCATCCCAGAGATATCAAACACATGATTCAAAGAAGAATCCACTTATATATTTATGGTGTTTTCAAGAATTTTACTTCTTATCATATGGGAAATTCTATAAGCTTTCCGTCGATATCAAATCCGTTCAAATTAGATATGTGTGATCAGCTTATCAGTAATCTCTGTCATACATTCATGTATCAGCTCAGTCATGAAATTATTTATCAGATATGCATGCTTAGTATGAATATCAGTAGGTCAGTCAGGTAGTTATTTTTCCATTGGTCAAGTCAGTATGAACTTCAGCTTATCGTTCCTCCTATTTCAATCAATATCATTCGAGGATGAATGTTCCCAAGGGGTAGATATTGTAATAACCCATACTTCTTCCTAGCTTAAAATCCTCTGAGAAATGTCAAAGACTTGTTTCAAAGAAGAATCCACTTTTATACATGTGGTGTTCACAAAATTTTCACTTTTTGTCATGTGGGAAATTAAATAAGCTTTCCATCGATATCAAATCCACCCAAATCAGATATGCGTAATCTTCTTATAAGTACTCTCAGTCATACATTCATGTATCAGCTCAGTCATGAAATCATGCCTCAGATATGCATGCTCAGTATGTATCTCATTAATGTCAGCCAGGTAGTCATACTTCTGTTGTTAATGTTCAGCATTAACTTCAGATATCCATTCCTCCAATTTCAATTAGTCTCATTCGAGGACAAATGTTCTAAAGGGGGAGATATTGTAATACCCCGTACTTCGACCTAGGTTAAACTCATCTCAAAAAAGTGAAACACTTGTTTCAAGGAAAAATCCACTTTTATAAATATGGTATTTTAAAGATTTTCACTTTTTGTCATGTGGGAAATTCAATAAGATTTAAATCGATATAAAATCCGTCCAAATAAGCTATGCATGATCAGCTTATCAGTACTCTTAGTCATACATTCATGTATCCACTCACTAATGAAAATATGCTTCAGATATGTATTCTTAGTATGAATCTCAGTAAAGTCAATCAGGTAGTCATGTTTCCGTTGTTCATGTTTAGTATGAACTTTAGCTTATCATTCTTCCTATTTCAATCAATCTCATTCGAGGATGAATTTCCCAAGAGGTAGATATTGTAATACCTCATACTTTTACCTAGCTTAAATTTATCCCAGAAATGTTAAAGACTTGTTTTAAAGAAGAATCCATTTTTATACATGTGAGGTTTTAAAGATTTTTACTTTTTGTAATATGGGAAGATAAATAAGCTTTCCATAGATATCAAATCCGGCCAAATCAGATATGCTTGATCTGCTTATCAGTACTCTTAGTCATACATTCATGTATCAGCTCAGTCATGAAATCATGCATCATATATGCATGCTCAATATGAATCTCAGTAATCTCAGTCAAGTAGTTATTTTTCCATTGTTTATGTTTTATATGAACTTCAGCTTATCGTTCTTCCAATTTCAATCAGTCTCGTTTGAGGACGAATGTTCCCAAGTGGGAGATATTGTAATACCCTCTACTTTCACTTGGCTTAAACTCATCCCAAAAATGTGAAACACTTGTTTCAAATAAAAATCCCACTTTTATACATGTGGTATTTTTATGATTTTCAGTTTTTGTCATGTGAGAAATTCAATAAGCTTTCCATTGATAATAAATCCACTCAAATTAGATATGCGTGATTATTTTATCAGTATTCTCAATCATACATTCATATATCAGCTCAGTTATGAAATCATGCATCAAATATGCATGCTAAGTATGAATTTCAGTAATGTCGGCCAGTAGTCATGTTTCTGTTGTTCATGTTCAGTATGAACTTTACCTTATCATACCTCATTCGCGGATGAATGTTCTCAAGGGGGAGATATTGTAATACCTTGTACTTTGACCTGGCTTAAACTAATCCCAGAAATGTCAAACACTTGTTTCAAAGAAGAATCCACTTTTAGACATGTGGTATTTTTTAGATTTTAACTTTTTGTCATGTGGAAAATTCAATAAGATTTATATCGATAACAAATTATGCCAAATCATATATGCGTGATAAGTTTGTTAGTACTCTCAGTCATACATTTATTTATTAGCTCAGTCATGAAATCATGCATCAGATATGCATACTCAGTATGAATCTTAGTAATGTCAGTTAGGTAGTCATATTTCCATTGTTCATATTCAGTATGAACTTTAGCTTATCGTTCATCTAATTTCAATCAGTATCATTCGAGGATGGATGTTCTCAAGGAGGAGATATTGAAATATCCCGTACTTCTACCTGGATTAAACTCATCCCCAAAATGTCAAATAGTTGTTTCAAAGAACAATCCACTGTTATACATATGGTATTATCATGATTTTCACTTTTTATCCTATGGGAAATTCAATAAGCTCTCCATCTATATCAAATCCGCCCAAATCAAATATGCATGATCAACTTATCATTACTTTAAGTCATATATTCATGTATCAACTCAGTTATGAAATCATGCATTAGATATGCATGCTTAGTATGAATCTCAGAAATGCCAGTCAGGTAGTCATATTTTCGTTGTTCATGTTCAGTATGAACTTCCTCTTATCATTCCTCTTTGTGTAATCACTCTTATTTGAGGATGAATTTTTCCAAGGGGGATATATTATAATTCCCCTTACTTTTACCTAGCATAAAATCATCTTAGAAATGTTAAAGACTTGTTTCAAAGAAGAATCAACTTTTACACATGTAGTGTTCTCAAGATTTTTACTTTTTATCATATGGTAAATTCAATAAGCTTTCCATCGGTATTAAATCCGTCCAAATCAGATATGTCTGATCAACTTATCAATACTCTCAGTCATACTTTCATGTATCAGCTCAATCATGAAATCATGCTTCAGATATGCATGCTCAGTATGAATCTCAGTAATGTCAGTCTGGCAGTCATGTTTTCGTTGTTCATGTTCAGTATGAACTTGAACATATCGTTCCTCCTATTTTAATCAATCTCATTCGAGGATGAAAGTTCTCAAGGGGGAGATATTTTCATACCCCATAGTTCTACTTAGCTTAAAATCATCATAAAAATGTCAAAGACTTGTTTCATAGAAGAATCCAATTTTATGTATGTAGTGTTTTCAAGATTTTCACTTTTTGTCATGTGGAAAATTCAATAAGCGTACCATGAATATCAAATTCGTCCAAATCTGATATGTGTGATCAGCTTTTCAGTACTCTCAGTCATAGATTCATGTATTAACTCATTCATAAAATCCGCCCAAATTGGATATGCATCCTCAGTATGAATCTCTATAATGTCAGTCAGGTAGTCATGTTTATGTTGTTCATGTTCAGTATAAACTTCAACTGATCGTTCCTTCTACTTTAATCAGTCTTATTCGAGGATGAATGTTCCCATTAGGGAGATATTTAATACCACGTATTTCTACCTAGTCTAAAATCAACCTAGAAATGTCAAAGACTTGTTTCAAAGAAGAATCAAGTTTTATACATGTGATATTTTCAAGATTTTCAGTTTTTGTCATGTGGAAAATTCAATAATCTTTCCATCGATATGAAATCCGCCCAAATCAGATTTATGTGATCTGCTTATCAATACTCTCAGTCATACATTCATGTATCAGCTTAGTCATGAAATCATGCATCAGATATGCATGCTTAGTATGAATCTCAATAATGTCAGTCAGGTAGTCATGTTTCTGTTGTTCATGTTCAGTATGAACTTCAGCTTATCGTTCCTCCTATTTAAATCAGTCTCATTAGAGGATGAATGTTCCAAAGGGGGAGAGATTGTAATATCCCATACTTCAAATTGGCATAAAGTCATCCAAGAAATATCAAACACATGTTTCGAAGAATAATCCATTTTTATACATGTGGTATTTTCAAGATATTTACTTTTGGTCATGCGTGAAATTCAATAAGTTTTCGATCGATATCAAAGATGCCCAAATTATATATGCATGATTAGCTTATCTGTACTCTCAGTCATACATTCATCTATCAGCTCAATCATGAAATTATGCATCAGATATGCATGCTCAGTATGAATTTCTATAATGTTAGTCAGGTAGTCATGTTTCTGTTGTTGATGTTCAGTATAAACTTTAGCTTTTCATTTCTCTCATTTTAATCAGTCTCATTTAAGGATGAATGTTTCTAATCCAGATATATTGTAATTCTCCGTACTTCTAGCTGTCTTAAACTAATCCCAGAAATGTCAAACACTTGTTTCATAGAAGAATCCACTTCTATACATATGTTATTTTGAAGATTTTTAATTTTTGTCATATGGGAAATTCAATAAGATTTCCATCGATATCAAATCTGTCCAAATCAAATATGTGTGATCAACTTATCAGTACTCTCAGCCATACATTTATGTATTAGCTCACTCATGAAATCATGCATCGAATATGCATGCTCAGTATGAATATCTGTAATGTTAGTCTGGTAGTCATATTTTTGTTGTTAATGTTCAGCTTGAACTTCAACTTATCATTCCTTCCATTTTAATTAGTCTCATTCAAGGAAGAATGTTTCCAAGAGGGCGATATTATAATACCCTATACCTCTACCTTGCTTAAAATCATCCATGATATGTCAAAGACTTGTTTGAAAGAAGAATCCACTTTTATTCATGTTGTATTTTCAAGATTTTATCTTTTTGTTATGTGGAAAATTCAATAAGCTTTCCATTGATACCAAATCTGCCCAAATCAGATATGGATGATCAGCTTATCAGTAATCTTAGTCATACATTAATGTATCAACTCAGTCATGAAATCATGCATCAGATATGCATGCTCAGTAAGAACCTCAGAAATGTTAGTGAGGTAGTTATGTTTCCGTTGATCATGTTTTGTATGAACTTCAGCTTATTGTTTCTCATATTTTAATAAATCATATTCAACGATGAATATTCCCAAAGGATAGATATTGTCATAACTCATACTTTTACCTAGCTTAAAATCCTCCAAGAAATGTCAAAGACTTGTTTTAAAGAAGAATCCACTTTTATACAGGTGGTGTTTTCAAGATTTTTCACTTTTTGTTATGTGGGAAATTCAATAAGCTTTCCATTCATATCAAATGCGCTCAAATCTGATATGCGTGATCAGCTTATCAGTACTCTCAGTCATACATTCATGTATCTACTCAGTCATGAAATCATGCATCAGATATGCATGGTTAGAATGAATCTCAATAATGTCAGTTAGGTAGTCATGTTTCCGTTGTTCATGTTCAGTATAAACTTCAGCTTATCGTTCCTACAATTTCAGTCAGTCTCATTCGAGGACGAATGTTCCTAAGGGGGAGATATCGTAATACCCCATAATATGACCTAGATTAAACTCATCCCAGAAATGTCAAACACTTGTCTCAAAGAACAATCCACTATTATACATGTGGTATTTTCAGATTTTCACTTTTTGTCATGAAGGAAATTAAATAAGCTTTCCATCGATATCAAATCTATCCAAATCAGATATGCGTAATCAGCTTACAGTACTCTCAGTCATACCTTCATGTATCAGCTCAATTATGAAATCATGTTGCAGATATGCATGCTCAGTATGAATCTCAGTAGCATTAGTTAGGTAGTCATGTTTCCGTTGTTCATGTTTAGTATAAACTTCAGCTTATCCTTCCTCCGATTTCAATCAGTCTCATTAGAGGACAAATTTTCCGAAGGCGGAGAGATTGTTATACCCCCATACTTCTACCTGGCTTAAGATCATCCCAGAAATATCAAACACAAGTTTCAAAGAAGAATCCACTTTTATACATGTGGTATTTTCAAGAATTTCACTTTTTGTCATGTGGGAAATTCAATAAGCTTTCCATCATTATAAAATCTGCCCAAATTAGATATGCGTGTGCATCTTATTAATACTCTCAATCATACATTCATGTATCAGCTAAATCATGAAATCATGCTTCAGATATGCATGCTCAGAATGAATCTTAGTAATGTTAGTTAGGTTGTCATGTTTCCGTTGTTCATGTTTAGTGTGAACTTCAGATATGTATGCTCAGTATGTATGCTCAGTATGAATCTCTGTATGAATCTCTGTAATGTCAGTTAGGTAATCATGTTTCTATTGTTCATGTTCAGCATGAACTTCAGCAAATCATTTCTCCCATTTCAATAAGTCTTATTTGAGGTCGAATGTTCCCATGGGGAAGATATTTAATACGCCGTACTTCTACCTGGCTTAAAATCATCCTAGAAATATCAAAGACTTGTTTCAAAGAAGAATCCACTTTTATACATATGGTATTTTCAATATTTTAACTTTTTATCATGTGGGAAATTCGATAATCTTTCCATCAATATCAAATCAGCCGAAATTAGATATGCGTGATCAGCTTATCAGTACACTCAGCAATATATTCATATATTAGCTTAGTCATAAAATCATTCATCAGATATGCATGCTCAGTATGAATCTTAGTAATGTCAGTCTGGTAGTCAGGTTTCCGTTGTTCATGTTCAGTATGAATTTCAACGTATTGTTCCTCCCATTTCAACTAGTCTAATTCGAGGAAGAATATTCCCAAGGTGGAGATAATGTAATACCCCATATTTCTACCCGGCTTAAAATCATCCAAGAAATATCAAAAACTTGTTTCAAAGAATAATCCACTTGTATACATATGGTATTTTCAATTTTTTAAGTTTTTGTCATGTGAGAAATTCAATAAGCTTAAGATCGATCTCAAATCCACCGAAATCAGATCTACTTGATCAGCTTTTTAGTACTCTCAGTCATACATTCATGTATAAGCTCAGTCATGAAATTATGCATCAGATATGAATGTGCAGTTTGAATCTCTGTAATGTTAGTTAGGTAGTCAGGTTTCCGTTGTTCATGTTCAGTACGAACTTCATCTAATCGTTCCTCCCATTTCTATCAGTCTCAGTTGAGGACGAATGTTCCCAAGGGGGAGATATTTAATAGGCCATTTTTCTTCCTGTCTTAAAATCATCCTAGAAATGTCAAAGATTTACTTCAAAGAAGAATACACTTTTATATATGTAGTATTTTCAAGATTTTTTCTTTTTGTCATGTGGGAAATTCAATAAGCTTTCCATCGATATCATGTACACCTAAATTAGATATGCTTGATCAGCTTTTCAGTACACTCAGTCATACATTCATGTATCTGCTCACTCATGAAATCATGGATCTGATATGTACGCTCAGTATGAATCTCTGTAATGTCAGTCAGGTAATCATGTTTCCATTTTTCATGCTCAGCATGAACTTCAGCTAATTGTTTATCCCATTTCAATAAGTCTTATTTGAGGACGAATGTTCCCATGGGGGAGATATTTAATACACCGTACTTCTACCTGGCTTAAAATCATCGCAGGAATGTCAAAGACTTTTTTCAAAGATGAATCCACTTTTATACATATGGTATTTTCAAGATTATAACTTTTTATCGTGTGGGAAATTTGATAATCTTTCCATCGATATCAAATCAGCCCAAATTAGATATGTGTGATCAGCTTATCAGTACACTCAGCAATATATTCATCTATTAACTCAGTCATAAAATCATTCATCAGATATGCATGCTCAATATAAATCTCAGTAATGCCAGTCTGGTAGTCATGTTTCCATTGTTCATGTTCATTATGAATTTCTGCGTATTGTTCCTCCCATTTCCACTTGTCTAATTTGAGGATGAATGTTCCCAAGATGGAGATAATGTAATACCCCATATTTTTACCCGGCTTAAAATCATCCAAGAAATATCAAAAACTTATTTCAAAGAAGAATCCACTTGTATACATATGGTATTTTCAATTTTTTAAGTTTTTGCAATGTGAGAAATTCAATAAGCTTAACATCGATATCAAATCCACCCAAATCAGATCTACTTGATCAGCTTTTTTGTACTCTCATTCATACATTCATGTATCAGCTCAGTTATGAAATTATACATCAGATATGAATGTGCAGTTTGAATCTCTGTAATGTCAGTCAGGTAGTCAGGTTTCTGTTGTTCATGTTCAGTACAAACTTCATCTGATTGTTCCTCCCATTTCTATCAGTCTCATTCGAGGGCGAATGTTCCCAAGGGGGAGATATTTAATACCCCATTTTTCTTCCTGTCTTAAAATCATCCCAGAAATGTCAAAGACTTATTTCTAAAAAGAATACACTTTTATACATGTGGTATTTTCAAGATTTTTGATATTTTTAATATGGGAAATTCAATAACCTTTCCATCGATACAAAATCCTCCAAAATCAGATATACGTGATCAACTTACCAGTACTCTCAGTCATACATTCATGTATCAGCTCAGTCATGAAATCATACATTAGATTTGCATGTTCAGTATGAATCTCTGTAATGTCAGTCAGGTAGTCATGTTTCCATTGTTCATGTACGGTAAGAACTTCAATTTCAAGATCCTCTTATTTCAATCAGTCTCATTTAATTATGAATGTTCCGATGGGGGAGATATGGTAATACCTCGTACTTCTACCTGGCTGAAAATCATCCAAGAAATATGAAAGACTTGTTTCATAGAAAATCCACTTTTATACATGTGGTATTTTCAAGATTTCACTTTTTATCATGTGGGAAATTCAATAATCTTTCCATCGATGTCAAATTTACCCAAATTAGATATTCGTAGTGAAATTATGAGTACTCTCAGTAATACATTCGTGTATCAGCTCAGTCAGGAAATCATTCATCAGATATGCATGCTCCATATGAATCTCAATAATGTTAGTTAGGTAGTCACGTTTCTATTGTTCATGTTCAGTATGAACTTCAGATTATCGTTCCTCCCATTTCAATCAGTCTCATTCGAGGACGAATGTTCCCAAGGTGAAGATAATGTAATACCCCATACTTCTACCGTGCTTAAAATTGTAACACCTTTATTTTCTAAACTAGAATGCTACACAGTGCTCATGACCCTGAGGGATGACAACCTAACCCATGAGTGATATCTGTACCTGTATATCTTAGTATATATCTTAATAATGAAGAAAATATTAACATGTAGGCCATAAGTTTCACCTGAATAAAGAATCTGGTAAAATAAATCCATATGGGTGAAAGATACCCTAAACAACGGAAAACTGAATCAAACATGAACTAAATTTGAGAGCCTCTAAACACTGTCTAAATAAGGAGTTCAAGGAACATGTCTCCAACTTACTCCGTAAATAGATAGCTAACTAAAATAATAAATGAATAAATCAAATCATATCTTCCTCGAATGAAGAGGACTCACTACAACTCTATATACTGGAATGTGATTGCTACTGCTGTTCTGGAATTCGTGTCTCTGAACCTATGGTGTAACATAAAAAGAAAAAACCATAGCACAAATGCCTCAATACAACTGGAGTACGGAGTATACGAGTGAGGTTGGCTGAACATAAATAGGGTTACATGTATGAATAATTCTAACTATCTGACTGATACGAATGTGAGAGTGCAAACATGCATACATAGAAACTGAGATCACGAATGCATGATAGATAAATCTGTATGCTAGTACATAGTTGACTGATAACTGATCATGACGTATACTGTAGTGTTGAATACATGGGTGACTATGCCTGACAGTCCTGTATCTGATGGAACTATCTAAGTTCCGTACTATAACTGAATTTAACTATATATAGCAATCCTGGTATACTGATATTTGAAGAACTATTTGGGTTCTTTTACTAAGAATGAGCCTACAACTGTGGGAGATAGTTGTTTAACTAACATGCCCCAATAATGCATATAGCTAAGTTGGGTTCAATCTCTGCCCCAAATAGAGGCGTGTCAACACCGCAACTGGTAAGGACAATTGTGAGTGAACCTCAACTGGCTGGTACTCAAATGAGAATGGTGGGAACTCTAAACTAACAGGTTAAGCCACCTCATCAATCCTCGTCTGACAGGTTAAGATATCTCAACCTACCCTGGCTACGTAGTTCTGGAACATAAGGATGACTGCAAAAATCATACCCTAAACTAGTAGGTGAGTTCCCATCCTTAGGTTCACTCGATGCTAACTTTTACTCCCATCTGAAGAGACTGAACATAATTTAACCACTTGTACAAGGACTGAGCAACTGACTTCTATTAACTGATGAAATAACACTACTATCTGAGATTTTTTTGACATCATGAGATTTCGGAGAGTTCCTGAGTCGTATGACTGACTGAGTTCTATAGATCATGGCTTGACTGAGATTATCGAGTTAACATGACTTGGCTCTGGGCACACAACTATATATTTTAGTTACGAATGACCCCAGGACTCGATGGAAGGAAACTGACATACATGACATGACTTGATCACAAGATTTGAGTCCACAATTCATAATATCGTACATAAGGGATTTCATACTAAGCATGGTTGTCAATAATATATTGCATGGAAAGGATTTAATGTTACATGGAGGTACTTGCACAACCTTAATATCATGTTTATTGCATAATCATACTAGCAATACATATCAATAGCATGGAAGTTCATGTTGAATCATCTTAAGAGTTGATATACCTTGTCATTTAAATACTATAGGGTCATGAGAACATGATTTTTAGCATTCTAGGCATTTTAACAAACACCTTGCATGCACACCTTGAGACATAGATTTTCTCAACAATTTTAATCATCTTGAACCACCCGAATTCATGGGTTTTAACTACAAGCATGTATACATCATGGAAGTCAACTTATATTAATATCTTGAATCTTAAACAATGATTATTAACATGAACAACATCACATAACAACAAGGAAATCAAAGTTTCTCATTTAAAAGCATGGTTCTTGAACTCTATGAATAAAAGGGGTCCATAGATGAATACTACACATACCTGACTCAAGGTTCTTGATGTTTTTGAACTTGAAGGATTTGAAATCCTTTGTTTCTGAAAGAAGATTGGGTCTTGATCTAGGGGATTAAATTGAGAGAGAAACCCTAGTTTTTGTTTGTGAAATAATAATGAGCTTAATGGCTAAATTCGAACTTATCTGTGTATCTATAGGTGAGTGGTAATTGACCAAAATACCCCTGGTAAGATGACCAAAAAATGAATTAAACGTGGCAAGTGATGGTCCGTTAGACACTTGACAATCCGTCACTTAGCCCGTCAGATGTGGACCAGAAATGGGGTTCACTAGATAAGAGTTTATGGCCTGGATGACGGTCCATCACAACTTTGACGATCTGTCAACTCGTTCGTCATTCCTTATCCAGTACGTCATTTGTGAAGGTTAAAGTGGCATTCCGTCAGTTATGTGGTGGTCCTTCAACTTGGCTGTCATACCTGGGCATTTCCAACAGTTTCAAGTAAAACATCCATAACTTCCTCGTCTGATGTTGGATTTGGACAAAATTTGTACCGTTGGAAAGCTAACTCAATTTCCCCCATGATTGAAAGTGAAAATCTCAAAAATACCATGTTTAAAAAAATAGGTTTGCATTTTAAAGGAAGTCCTAGCATCCTTGAGATGATTTCTAGATAGGAAAAAGGAACGGGTATTACAATATCTCCCCCTTGAGAACATTCATCCTCGAATGGGACTGACTGAGAGGGCAAACAATAATCCAAACATGAGTAGCTAGAATATGATCTTATGAATGAAAAATAAAATGTGTTATACTAAAAATGTATATCTGATACACGTGTAACTGATTCATGAATGCATGACTGAGGTCCTCACAATGAGAATACATATTTGATGTATAATTATTTACTGGATTGATACATGTATGCATGACTAAATGTGCAATGGTGCTTGATACCAAATTTGTGATGGAACATGAAAATGAGAAGAAATATCAAGTATTGAATGTTGAATGTGAAACTGAATGAGCTTAAGGAGGACTATTACATTGAGCTTAATCTGGGTTGACAGAGAAAAGGTGATGGCACTTGGTACACATGTCTACTTCTGCTTCCCAAGTAGCTCCCTCAACAGACTAATTTTGCTAAAGAACTTTGACTAAGTGACTTCTTTGTTCCTCAGCCTACGAATCTGATAGTCTAAAATTTTGACTGGAATCTCTTCATAAGAGAGGCTGTCCTAAACATCAATGTTATCAATAAGGACTACAACTGTGTACTTCTTGAGCAAAGAGACAAGGAAGATTGGAAGAACTGAGGCTAGATCTGAAGGTAATTCGAGCTCATAAGTTACCTTGCCGAAGCAACTAAGAATCCAGAAGGGACCGACATAGTGGGGACTGAGTTTCCCTTTCTTGTCGAACCTCTTCAATTCTTCATGGGAGATATTTTGAGAGAGACATAGTCATTGACCACGAACTCAAGATCCATTCTACGAACATCTGCATAAGACTTCTGTCGGCTCTGAGTAGCTCGAAGTCTCTCTCTGATCAATTGAACTTTCTCTAAGGCATCGAATACCAAGTCAGGACCGATGACTGAGGCCTCACTAACTTTGAACCAACTGGCTAGAGATCTACACTCCCTACCATAGAGAGGTTCAAATAGAGCCATCTGAATACCGGAATGATAGCTATTGTTGCATGCAAACTCTATCAAGTGCAAGTGGTTCTCCCAACTTCCCTTAAAATCAATTGCACAAACCCTTAGCATATCTTTAAGAGTCTAAATAGTCCTCTCTGCTTGGCCATCTATCTGAGGATGAAATGTTGTACTAAGATGGACTTGGGTATTAAGACCCTTTTGGAATGCATTCCAAAAGTGAGAGGTGAACTATGTAGCTCTGTCTGAGATGATAGATAATGGAATGCCGTGTAATCTAACCAACTCCCTGATATAGAGTTTGGCATAATCCTCAGCTGAATAAGAGGTATGAACTAGAAGAAAATGAGCTGACTTGGTCATTCTATCTATAATGACCCAAACCGGATCATGCTATTGATAGGTTCGAGGCAAACCCCATCATGAAATCCATGTTCACTTCTTCCCACTTCTAAGTAAGAATGGTGAACTCCTGCATGGACCTACTAGGTTTCTGATGCTCTATCTTAACCTGCTGACATATAGAGCACTTAGCCACAAACTCTGCAACATGTCTTTCCATCCTACTCCACCAATATATTTCCCGCAAGTCGCGGTACATCTTAGTGTCCCCTGGATGAATAGAGTATCGCGCACCATGTGCCTCTGTAAGAATTCATTTCCTCAAGTCATCTACACCTGGACCACACAGACGACCCTAACAATGAAGAACACCATCTCCCCCTAGAGAGAAAGCCTCTACTTTCTAATTCTGAACTGACTCTTTTAGCTTGACAAGGCAGGGATCCCTGTTTTGCTTTTGTTTCACCTCAAAAATTAGAGATAACTCTGAAATACTCTAAACACATACACCACCCTCTGAAGAGTCAACTAAGTGAATGTCTAGTCTGGAAAACTGATGAATTTACTAGGCTATCTTCTTCTTACCATACTCTACATGAGAAACACTACCCATGGAGAGTCTACTGAGAGTGTTGGCCAAAATGTTGGCCTTGTTCAGGTGATAAAAAACACTTATGTCATAATCTTTAAAAATCTCTAACCGCCTTCTCTGACGAAGATTGAGATCTTTCTAAGAAAAGAAATAATGGAGACTCTTATGATCTATGAAGACATCTACATGAACTCTGTATAAATAATGCCTCAAAATCTTTACAGAAAATACTACGGCTTCTAACTCAAGATCATGAGTAGGATAATTATTCTCTTGAGGCTTTAGCTGTCTGGAGGCATAGGCTATGACCTTACCATGCTGCATAAGGACACAACCTAGTCCCACTCTGGAACTGGGGCTTAGGTGAGTCGAGTCTTCAACTCTTGAAAACTCTTCTCCCTAGAATCTGACCACTAAAACTTAACGTTATTTTGACTCAATCTAGACATAGGAGATGCAATAAAAGAAAATCCCTTGGCAAAACATCTGTAATAGCCAGCCAAACCCAGGAAACTCCTGATATCAGATGGACAGACAGGGCGAGGCTAGTTTCTTACTGCTACTATCTTCTGAGGATCTACTCTAATACCATTACTGGAAATAATATGGCCAAGGAATTCTACTGATCTTAGCCAAAATTCGCACTTACTGAACTTGGCAAACAACTAATAATCTCTAAAGGTTTGAAGAATAATTCTGAGATAGTTTGAATGATTATGCTCTGTGCGAGTATAGACCAGAATATAATATATGAAGACTATGATGAACATATCCAAGTACTTCTTGAACACCCGGTTCATCAAGTCCATGAAAGCTACAGGGGCATTGGTAAGACCAAACAACATGATTAGAAATTCAAAGTGACCATACCAAGTATGAAAAGCTGTCTTCGGGATGTCACATTCTCTAACTTTGAGCTGATGATAGCCTTATCTGAGGTCTATCTTGGATAATTAATTGACACCCTAAAGTTGGTCAACTAAGCCATCTATTCTAGGAAGCATATATATGTTCTTGAATGTGACTTTGTTGAGCTGACGATAATCAATACACATCCTGAGAGAACCATCTTTCTTGCGCTCGAATAAGACTGGTGCACCCCATGGGAATACACTGGGCCTGATAAATCCCTTATCTAGAGATCCTTCAACTGATATTTCAGTTCCTTGAGTTCTGCTGGTGCCATTCTATATGGAAGAACAGAAATAGGCTGAGTATCTAGGAGAAGGTCTATATAGAAGTCCATTTCCCTTTTCGGAGGAATGCCTGGAAGATATTCGGGAAAGACATCTGAATATTCATAAACCACTGGGATTGATTCAAACCTAGGATATTTGGAGCTGGAATCCTTTACATGCATGAGATGATGCACACACCCCTTTGAAATCATTTTCTATGCCCGAAGGTAGGAAACAAGTAGACCCCTAAAAGATGAAGTACTATGCTTCCACTCTAGGACGGGATCATTCGGGAACTAAAATTGAACTGTTCGGTTCATGTAGTAGACTCTGGCATAGCAGAAATAAAGCCAATTCATGCCGAGAATGACATCAAAATCAATCATCTCTAACTCGACTAAATTTGCTGATGTGGATTTCTAAAATATCATAACTGGATAGTTCCAGTGTACCCGCCAGGCTATGATAGTTTTACCCCTAGGGTAGAGAATAAAAAGGGCTCTTCTAAAATTTTAGGACTGATTTCAAAAGCACCTACTGTGTATGGAGTGAAAAAAACAAGGATGAAGCTAGATCTAGCAAAGCATAAACATTAACATGAAAAATTTATAACGTAACTATAATGACATCAGGAGAATTTTCCTGATCCTGTAAAGTTTGAAGAGCATAGAGTCTGTTTGAGAGTTGCCCACTAGTAGCACTAGAAGTGGCACCCTGCTAGTTTGGGCGACCAGACTGAGCTGTGGAACGATTTTACTAACCCTGATAACTGGATTAAGGATAATCTCTAACTCTAAGGCCTAGCTTGCCACATCCAAAACAAACATCACTACCGGCTCTGCAAACACCCCGGTGTTTCTTACCATAAGTTTGACATAGGGGATTAGTTTAGGCATTTCTGACACTGCCCTGAGATTTAGAGCCAGGTGTTTTATCTCTTAACTTAGGAGCTGGAAGACTGGCAGAAGAATGAAATAGAGCTGATGACTTAGGAAGAAACTAGGAATGATTTCCTCCCTCTGATTTGGGCTGACTAATACTAAAATTGCCAAATCTTGCTCTCTTATTCTGCCTCTCCCTAGCCCTAACATTTTTCTCCTCTATTTGCTGAGCATGGGTTATGAGACTGGCTAAAGTCATATCCTTATTTAGCATCGTAGATCTAAACTAATTTGTCACTCTATCATTCACTCCTAACACGAACTTGCTTATCTTAGCATTGTTGTCTGCAACCACATGAGGGGTATATCTGGATAGCTGAGTAAATCTGAGAGAATACTCCCTAACCACCATATTTCCCTGCCTGAGGTTGATAAACTCAAGAACTTTGGCCTTCTTCAGCTCTTGGGGAAAGAATCTGTCTAAGAAAGCCATGACAAATTCGTCCCACTCTATAGGACCTGCATCCTCTAACCTCTCAGACTTTCACTATTTGTACCAACTGTGAGCAACATCCTGTAACTGGTATGCCGCTAACTCGACGCTCTAAACAGAAGTAACTCCCATGATGTCAATGACCTTCTGGACTTGGTCAATGTACTCGTGAGGGTCTTTATCAGACTTGGACCCAAAGAAATATGGAGGGTTCATTTGGGTGAAATCCCAAATTCTAGCTACTAGGGAATTGGCTACTGGATTGGCCGGAATAATTGGTGGCCATTCATTCTAGGCAGTCACGGACTGAGAAAGTGTTCTGAATGTGGCTGTAAACTCAACATGAGAAACATGCTTGCCTAAAGGGTCTTCGGGCTAAAGAACTGGCTGGTTTCTTCTCTTCGAAGGGATATTCTGAAATAAGAGAAGAATGGATTAGACTAAGAGTTTAACTTGAGATTATGCTCATTAGCATGACATGAATACTGAAAGAAGGGAATCTGCTCCTAAAACATCTCATAGCCTCTTGCACATAGATGTGGCGCACAACACACCCATGTACAAAACTCTACTAGATGCGGGTTTCAGAAATCCTAGGACTCTATTAAACCTTAGGCTCTGATACCAAGTTTGTAACACCCCAATTTTGTGAACCAAAATTCTATACGGTGCTCATGACCCCGAGGGACCACAAGTTAACCCATGACTGATATTTGTACCTGTATATTTTAGTATATATCATAATAATACGGAAAACATGAACATGTAGGCCATAAGGTTCAACTGAATAAAGAATCTATTAAAATAACATCCATATGGGTGAAAGATACCCTAAACAACTTAAAACTAATCAAACCTGAACTAAATCTGAGAACCTCTAAACACTGTCTGAATAAGAAGTTGAAGGAACATGTCTCCAACTTACTCTATAAACAGATAGCTAACTAAAATAATAAATGAATAAATCAAATCATATCTTCCTCGAATGAAGAGGACTCACTACAACTCTGTATAATGGAATGCGACTGCTACTGCTGGTCTGGAACTTGTGTCTCTGAACCTATGGTGTAATATAAAGAGAAATAACCATAGCGGAAATACATCAGTAAACTAGAGTAGTGAGTATACGAGTGAGGTAGGCTAAACATAAATAAGGTTACATGCATAAACAATGCTAACTAACTAACTGATATAAACGTGAGAGTACAAGCATGCATACATAAAAACTGAGATCTCGAATGTGTGATAGCTAAATCTGTACACTAATTTATAGTTTACTGATAATTGATCATGACTGATACTGTAGTTCTGAATATATGGGTGACTGTGCCTGACAGTCCTGCAACTGATGGAACTATCTGAGTTTCATACTATAATTAAATTTAAATGTATCTGGCAGTCCTGGTATACTGATATCTGAAAAACTATCTGGGTTCTTTTACTAAGACTGAGCCTGAAACTATGGGAGGTAGTCTTTTAACTGACATGCCCCAATAATGCATATAGCTAAGTGGGCGTCTAATCTCTGCCCCAAATAAAGGGGTGTCAATACTGCGCCACTGGTAAGGACAGTTGTGAGTGACCCTCAACTAGCAGGTACTCAAATGAGAATAGTGGGAACCCTAAAATGATAGGTTAGGCCACCTCATCAACCCTCGCTCTTTCGCAGGTTAATATGTCTTAACCTACGCTGGCTACGTAGTTTTGGAATATAAAGAAGACTGCTAAGAATCACACCCTAAACTGGCAGAGACTGAACATAATTTAACTGACTATACAAGGAATGAGTAACAGACTTTCATTGACTGATAGAACCGCACTACTATCTGAGATTTTGATGAGATCATGAGATTTTGGAGATTTCCTAAGTCACATGACTGACTGAGTTCTATAGATCATGGATTGACTGAGATTATCGGGGTAAAGTGACTTGGATTTAGGCATACGACTATATTTTTTTGGTACAAATACCCCTAGGACTCGATGGAAGGAAACTGACACACATGATGTGACCTAATCACAAGATTTGAGTCAACAATTCATAATATCATACATAAGGGATTTCATACTAAGCATGGTTATCAACAGTGTATTGCATGGAAAGGATTTCATGTGACATGAAAGTACTTGCACAACCTCAATATCATGCTCATTGCATAATCATACTAGCAACACATATCAATATGATGGAAGTTCATGTGGAATCATCTTAAGAGTTGACATAGCTTGTTTTTTAAATACTATGGGGTCATGGGAACAAGATTTTTAACATTCTAGGCATTTTAACAAATACCTTGCATGCACACTTTGGGGCATAGGTTTTCTCATCAATTTTAATCATCTTGAACCACCCAAATTCATGGGTTTTTAACTACAAGCATGCATACATCATGGAAGTCAACTTATATTAATATCTTGAATCTTAAACAATGATCATTAACATGAACAACAACACATAACAGCAAGGAAATCAAAGTTTCTCACTTAAGAGCATGGTTCTTGAACTCTATGAACAAAAGGGGTCCATAGATGAACACTACGCATACTTGAGTCAAGGTTTTTGATGTTTTTGAACTGCAAGGATTTGAAATCCATTGATTCTTGAAGAAGATTGGGTCTTGTTCTTGGGGATTAAATTCAGAGAGAAACCCTGTTTTTTGTTTGTGAAATAGTAATAAGCATAATGGCTCGATTCAGACTTATCTGGGTATATATAGGCGAGTGGTAAGTGACCAAAATACCCCTATTAAGATGACCTGGAAATAAAATGAACGTGGCATATGATGGTTCGACTGATGGTCCATCAGACACATGATGGTCCGTCACCTTGCCTATTAGACGTGGACCAGAAATGGGGTTCACTAAATAAGAGTTGACGACCTAGATAATGGTCCATCACAACTTTGATGATCCGTAAACTGGTTCGTCAGTCCTTATCCAGTACATGGCACAACTGCCTTGGCTGTGATGGTCAATGTGGCGGTCTGTCACTTATGTGGCGGTTCGCCAACTTGGCCATCATACCTGGGTATTTTTGATAGTTCCAAGTAAAACGTCCATAACTTCCTCATCTAGTGTCGGATTTGAATAAAATTGGTACCATTGGAAAGCTAACTCAATTTCCCATGTAATAGAAAGTGAAAATCTCAAAAATACCATGTGTACAAAGATAGGTTTACATTTTAAAGTAAGTCCTAGCATCCTTGAGATGATTTCTTGCTAGGAAAAAGGCACGATTATTACAAAAAATCATCCCAAAAATATCAAAGACTTGTTTCAAAAAATAATCCACTTTTATACATATGGTATTTTCAAGATTTTCAATTTTTGTCAAGTTGAAAATTCTATGAACTTTTCATCAATATCAAATCCACTCCAATCAGATCAGAGTGATTAACTTTTCAGAACTCTAAGTCGTATATTAATGAACCAGCTCAATCATAAAATCATGTATCAGATATGCATATACAGAATGAATCTCTATAATCTTAGTCAGGTAGTCATGTTTCTGTCGTTTATGTTTAGTATGAACTTCAGCTGATCGTTCCTACTATTTTAATCAGTCTTATTTGAGGATGAATATTCCCTTGGGGGAGATATTTAATACCCCATACTTTGTCCTGGATTAAAATCATCCTAGAAATGTCAAAGACGTATTTTAAAAAAGAATCTAGTTTTATACATGTGGCATTTTCAAGATTTTCACTTTTTGTCATGTGGGAAATTCAATAAGCTTCCATCAATATCAAATCCACCCAAATTAGATATGCTTGATCATCTTATCAGTACTCTTAGACATACATTCATGTATAAGCTCAGTCATGAAATCATGCATCAAATATGAATGCTCAGCATGAATCTTAGTAATGTCAATCAGGTAGTCATGTTTACATTGTTCATGTTCAGTATGAACTTAAACTTATCGTTCCTCCCATTTCAATCAGTCTCATTTGAGGATAAATGTTCCCAATGAGGAGATATAGTAATACCCCATACTTCTACCTGGCTTCAAATCATCCCAAAAATATCACAAACTTGTCTCAAAGAAGAATCCACTTTTATACATATGGTATTTTCAAGATTTTCAATTTTTTCATGTGGGAAATTCAATAAGCTTTTCATCGATATGAAATTTGCCCTAATCAGGTATGCGTGATCAGCTTATCAGTACTCTTAGTCATACCATCATGTATCAGCTCAGTCATGAAATCATGCATCAGATAATCATGTGCAGTATGAATCACAGTAATGTCAATTAGGTAGTAATGTTTCCGTTGTTCATATTCAGTGTGAATTTCAGCTGATGGTTTCTCCCATTTCAATCAGAATAATTCGAGGATGAATGTTCCTAATGTGGAGATCTTGTGTAAAACCTCGTACTTCTACTTGGCTTAAAATCATTCCAGAAATATCAAAAACTTATTTCAAAGAAGAATCAACTTTTATATATATGGTATTTTCAAGATTTTTAATTTTTGTCATATGGGAAATTTAATATTCCTTCCATCGATATCAAATTCATCCAAATCAGATATACATGATTAGCTTTTCAGTACTCTCAGTCATACATTTATGTATCAGCTCAGTCATGCAAACATGCATCAAATGTGTATGTGCAGTATGAATCTCTGTAAAGTCTGTTAGGTAGTCATGTTTCCATTGTTTATGTTCAGTACAAACTTCATCTGATCGTTCATCCAATTTCAATCAGTTTTATTTGAGGATGAATGTTCCCAAGGAGGAGATATTTAATAGCCCATACTTCTACCTAGCTTAAAATCATCACAAAAATGTCAAACACTTATTTCAAAGAAGAATCCACTTTTATTATGTGGTATTTTCAAAATTTTTACTTTTAGTCATGTGGGAAATTCAATAAGCTTTCCATCGATATCAAATCTGTCCAAATCATATATGCGTGATCTGTTTATCAATTCTCTCAATCGTACATTCATGTATCAGCTCAGTCATGAAATCATGCATCAGATATGCATGCTCACTATGAATCTCAGTAATATCAGTCTGGTAGTAATGTTTCGATTGTTCATGTTTAGTATGAACTTCAGCTTATCATTTCTCCCATTTCAATCAGTCTCATTTGAGGACGAATATTCTTAAGGGGGAGATATTGGAATACCCCATACTTTGACCTGGCTTAACCTCATCCCATAAATGTCAAAGACTTGTTTCAAAGAAGAAACCACTTTTATATATATGGTATTTTCAAGATTTTCACTTTTTGTCGTGTGGGAAATTCAATAAACTTTTCATCGATTTCAAATTCGTCTAAATCAGATATGTGTGATCATCTTTTCAGTACTCTCAGTCATACATTCATGTATCTGCTCAGTCATGAAATCATTTATCGGATATGCATGCTCAGTTTGAATCTCTGTAATGTCAGTTAGGTAGTCAGGTTTCCATTGTTCATGTTCAGTATGAACTTCAGCCGATCGCTCCTCCTATTTCAATCGATCGAATTCAAGGATGAATGTTCCCATGGGAAGATAGTTAATACCTTGTACTTCTACCAAGTTTAAATTCATCCCAGAAATGTCAAAGACTTATTTCAAAGAATAATCCACCTTTATACATGTGCTATTTTTAAGATTTTAACTTTTTGATATATTGGACATTCAATAATCTTTCCATCGATATCAAATCTGCCCAAATCAAATTTCCGTGATCAACTTATCAGTATTGTAACACCCCACATAATCGTATGTCAAATTCAGCTCGTAAAGCTCCATGAAAGATCCCAAGACTTAGAAAAATTTTGCTTAGCGTTCAAGATTCAGCACTTAGTCTTATTTTAGATCACCAAACTTCGGACATTTATTTGGTGACCTTTCTGATATTCATTTTTAAATTTTCAAGTTGCGTTATGATCGGAAAAGCTCATAGTATATCCCGGGTGAGTTTTAAAAATTTTGGAGTAGCGTAACGACACGTTTGGGTGCCCAAATAGAAGCCCCGAGCGATTAGCCCACACTGCCTGCTAACTCCAGTGCTTGCCCAATTTTTTTTAGCATTTCAGGGTCAACTTCAAATGATCATAACTACCTGTGTAGAATGAACTTTGAGAGATGCTATGTATCAAATGAAAGCTATGAAAGTATTCTTTCCAATGCAATTGGTTTAATCCAGTTTAGCCATCTGAGTAAAAAGTTATAATCAATTTACTTCAGCCTGTCAGATAGTCAACAGAGGGGCAACTACGTATTTTTCTCTTTTCTTATGGGCATTATAGTCATCTCCTACCACATATATACCCATAAATACAGAATTAACCCCATTTTCAACCAAAATACACTCTTTTATTCCATTTTCTCTCAAGAACAAGAAGATAGTTTTCAATTGGGGATTTAATTTCAAGAATCTTTCCATCAATCTTCCAAGAATCACGAACTAAGGTATGCGTGTTGATTTATGGATTCGTTTCATCCATAAAGCTCAAAAAAATCATCTTATTAATTGTGTATTATGATATTTATGATGTTGATGGTTGATGATCATGTTGTTGAAATTTGATGATCAGTTTCAGGACTGTCAGATACAGTCAATTAGACCAGTCCTTCATAATAATACTGCCAGAAATAATCATTTCTTTAGTAGTAATAAAGTATCAGCCTCCTAGTATTCAGTAATACAATATCATTTCCTCACTTATTTGTGATTCACAGATTAATATTAGTAAACACAGTCATTTTGTATGTTGGAACTGGTAAAATCATGTTGTCAGTATTCAGACTCAGTAGGTAGTATCTTTATGAGTTCAGTAGAATTTACTTATGTATGTATGTGTTCTCACATTCATATCAGTCAGCATTTGTTCATTCATACAAACCCTTTGGATTTAGCCTACCTCACTTGTATACTCAGTACTCTCAGTTGTACTGACATATTCGCGCTATGGTGCTTTCTTTTATGTTACACCATAGGTTCAGATACATGATTTCTAGACCAGAAGTAGCAGTAGCATCATAGCTGTCAGAGTTCCAGCAGTGAGTCCTTATCTCTCGAGGGCATGATCATTACTTATGTTATGGTTATTTCAGTTCATTTTTGCTAGTCGGAGTTAGTTAGGGACATGTCCCATCAACTCTCTATTCAAATATTTATGTTAGAGGCTTTTCATACTAGTATGTTCAGACTTCAGATAGTATTACAGTTGTTTTGGGTATTCTATACCCCACTCTCATGTTATGATTATTCAATTTTGAACTTTGTGGCCTTACAATGTTACGTATTCATCATTTATGTTCTATATTATGCAGTGTAAAGGTACAGATATCAGCCATGAGTTAGCTTGTGGTCCCTCGGGGTCATGGGCACCATGTAGCATTCCGGTTTAATAAATCGGGGTGTTACAAACTTGGTATCAGAGCCTAAGGTTCAACAGTGTCCTAGGAAGTTTGAAAGCCATATCTAGTAGAGTCTTGTAGATGCGTATGTTGTGCACCACACTTATGTGTAGGAGGCTATGAGGTGTTTAAGAAATAGTTTCCCTTATTTTATGTCTCATATCGTGCTAAAGAAAAGTTTTCTAAGAAAACTCATATAGATTCTCGTCATGCTCCACACATGTCAACTCCACCTTACTTTCAAGGTAACAGAAATAGTGAACTCAAGGTCTTAAAGATAGGGCTTTCTTAGACAGTCTCTACCATCAGTTATGGGATTAGCTACAAACTCGGCGATGCCCTATCAATCCAGTTCTGTTCCAAAGTTATACAGATTTTCTTCATGATCATGAGAACTCCTTCTCGCCCCCAAATCTAGATATGCTAGCAGATCCTTTCTGAGAATTCTGTGATAGCATAGACCTAGAGTTACAAGCTTGAACTCAGAAGCTTAGCAGTAGTAGAGTTGGGATAGTATTATTCAGATTTATCAGATCATGTATTCATGGGGATAGTTATACAAATTAGTAGGCTTGAATAGTGTATGCAAGAATGTAAGTCTATTGACTTAAAATTAGGTATGAAAGTGTGGATGTGATGTTAGTAGTATATGAGGAAACCACAAAGGATAATGTGTTTAGTCAGATAGGTAGGTGTCAAACAGAATGTAAGTATGTGATAGTAGATCAAGTAACCAAGTTAGGCTCTCAAATTCCAGTAATAGTACCAGTATGAATAGAAAGAAGTAAGGGCAGATGATTCCCGACCCATTCTCATCTCAGTGTAAAGTTTTGCACCTTAGCTATCATGAAACCCACTCAGGAGTTGCATGTCAACTCTATGGTCATGAACTATGCTCATTTATTTTTTCCCATAAATCAGGTATGATTTCCGTTCCCAGCATAAGGAGTCCCATTTTACTTTGCGGTACGAATCATGTTTCATGAACACAACTTACTTTCACATACTTTTCACGGGATCATGTGCGCCTTTATTTCCCAGCTTAAGGGGTGCAGTTCCAACTCCCACAATGTTACTAATCATGTCCCACTAATGCAGAAACTCCAAACTCAGGTCATGCAGCTCATGACTCATGTACACATGTCATGCTTTACAGTATACTCAATTTCCATGATTCATGGTTTGCACCTATAGATAAGATAAATTAAAATTATGTCATGTATACTCTCAATTCATATCTTTTTGGTAACAAAAATATGTTGTTGATATTCTATTTCTCAAAGTTTCTGTTATGTTTTAAGATCAGCTAGTATCCATTCATACTTCAGGTCCTCCTGATTTAGTCCGTTATGTTAAGAAAAGATTGTTGCATTCTTATTTTACACGAGGGTATAGTTATGTAGATAGGCTTGAACGTCATGTTAGTATGCAAGAAATTGTCTAACAAGTGGTTGTACTTAGAATTTGTGAAAGTGCAGAGTATGATTGTACGTTCAGATCCTTGACTTATTTCAGGACCCCTCACGTAACTATCAATAATTCACGTACCAGTTACTCAGCTATCAGTGCTTTTGTATCTCAGTCTATAGAGTGCTTAGTCCTCGTGATCCATGTTACATTTCTAACGATCACATAAATTCATAATATGTCATGCATACTCTCAGTTTAGATTCCTCGGTGAATCCATGGGGTCGATGTTCTGTCCCCCATCCCTCAGATACAGCGTCAGCTTAGTAATCAATATTCAGTAAAGGACTCAGACGGTCCTATAAGACTATCACTATCAGTAATCAGTTACACAGCCATCAAGATTCAGTACTTCAGTATTAGTCTAAACTTCAGTTATAAGTATTCAGTTATTCTAACCAAGCACCAGTATGGGTTCTAGTTATAGCATTAGTTAGGATGTCAGCTTCAGATCATTGCTCAGCTCAGAAACTCAGTTTGGTTTCAAACTTGCTTGACCACAGCATATAGTTATCAGCTACTCAGTTATAAGTATTTCCATACCTTAGTCTATGGAATGTTTACAACTCATGTAATGCGTTTGGTCCTGCATTTTCAAACAATATAGATTTCAAGAAATCTATGTTCAGTTACCTCATGTTACTCCGTCAGTCCCTTCTTATACCTATGATACTATATGGCCTCAACCTAGCTATTCAGATTAAGTACAATACATTCTTCCATACCCAGTATTCACCTATTAGTCCTTCAGTTAATCAGATAAGTTAGTGTATTATGCACTCGTATTCAGCTCAGTTCATGCATTATGTCTCAGTTTCAGATCTTAGATATTCAGTTACAACTCAATTCATAAGTGCCTTGTACATCACCTTAGTTTTCCTTAGTATCTCAATCAAGTCAGCATTCTTCAAAGGACATAGTTTCCTAAGGGGGAGATACACTATAGCCCCCGAGCTTTCATGATTTAAATATGTCATTTCCTTTGATGAATCTATCTTGGAGGGAGGGTTACTTATGAGATGACCTTCTAACTCCAAAAATTAGCAATAAGCCATGTACTCAATTGCTTAGTTTAATCCATGATACAATACTCCATCCATGCCAGACATTATAGACTCAGTTCAATTCATGTATCATGTTCCAGGCTCAGTTACATCCTCATGTAGACTCATCGGTATTTTTAGTTTAAGGTAACAGTCTTTATTTTAGTTACTCGTTCTCTTGTTTAGATTTTAGTACCAAACTTGGTATTTAGTTCTATGCCCAATTTTTAGTCCAAACTTGGATCTTTTACAATTGCATTTTCAGTCGCATGTTCATGAGACAGTTCAATCATATATTCACATATTAGATATGCGTGATCATATTATTAGTGCTTCCGGTCATGCATTCACGTATCATGTCGGACATATAATCATGCATCAAATATGCATGGATTCATCTTGTCAGTTATGCATCAGATATGCATTCTTATTTTGAGAAATTTTGCTCATCAGAGCATGTAGTCCTTCATTCATAAACCAGTATAATATGCTCAGTTTTCATTCATGTCAATTCTGAACTCATGTCTCAATAGTGAATGTCTTGTACGTACTCTAGTTTATTATTTTCCCCTCTCAGTTAGTCTCATTTGAGGACGAATGTTCCCAAGGGGGAGATATTGTAATACCCCATAAAATAGCGTGTCAAATACAACTCTTAAAGCTTCACGAAAAATCCCAATACTTAGGAAATTTTTTGTAAGTGTTGAAGATTTAACACTTAGTCTTATTTTAGACCTCCAAACTTCAGGGATTTATTTGGCGACCTTCTCGACATTCGTTTTTAAATTTTCAAGTTGTGTTACTATCGAGAAAGCTCGTAGTATATCCCAGGTGAGTTTTAAAATTTTGGGAATAGTATAAGGGCATGTTTGGGTGCCCAAAATAGAAGCCCAATGCGATTAGCCCGCGCCACCTGCTAACTCCAGTGTTTGCCCAGTTTTTCTTTCAGCATTTTAGGATCAACTTCAAATGATCATAAGTCCCTGTATATAATGAAATGTGAGATATTCTATATATAAAATAAAATCTATGAGAGTATTCTTTCCAATGCAATTGGTTTCATCCAATTTGGGCCTCTAAGTAAAAAATTATGATCAATTTATTTCAGCCTATCAGATAGTCAATAGAGGGACAACTGCATCTTTTACTCTTTTTCTAAGGGCATTTTGGTCATCTCCCATCCCATATATACCCATAAACACATAATTAACCCTATTTTTAACCAAAATACACTCTTTTCTTCGAACAAGAAGATAGTTTTCAATTGGGTATTTAATTTCAAGAATCTTTCCATCAATCTTCCAAGAATCACGAACTAAGGTATGCGTGTATTGATTTATGGATTGCTTTCAGCCATAAAGCTCAAAAAAATCATCTTCTAAATTATGTTTTACGATATTTATGATGTTGATGGTTGATGATCATGTTGTTGAAATTTGATGATGCCTAAGATGGGATTTTAGTATGTTTGTTTGAAACTATGGTGGTATATGATGTATAAATATGTGAAATTGGTGGTTGAATACTTGTAATCTTGATGAATCCACCTATGCTAAAGAGTTGAATGTAAGGTTTTTGTGAAAATACCTAAGAGACTAGAAATCATACTTTTATGACATAATTGGTCATAAATGACTAGTCCATGTTTTATGCTTATGTTCAACATGATTTCCAGGCAAATTGTTACGCATTATTGTTGTAATATGGAATGCTCATGAAATTAAATTTATGCAAGTATTTACATGTTATATGCATTCCTTTTTCATGATCAAGAATAAATAGCCATGTGTAGTATGAAATCCCCTACTTATGATATGGTGAATTGTGGACTCTATTCTTATGATCAAGTCCGTCATGTGTGTCAGTTTCCTTCCATCGAGTCTTGACGGTACTTGTACCCGAAAAATATAGTTGTTTTCCGAGAGCCATGTCATGTTTTCATGATATACTCAGTCAATCCATTCTCAGTAGAATTCAGTCAGTCATGTGACTCAGGAAATCATAGTAATCTCATGAACTTAGTCAATTGTAACACCTCGATTCGCTGAACCGAAATACTACACGGTGCTCATGACCCCGAGGGACCAAAAGCTAACCTATGACTGATATCTGTACCTGTATATTGTAAATCATGGTATAATAATGTAGAATACATAGAACTGTAAGACCATAAGGTTCAACTGAATAAAACCATGTGGGTGAAAATACCCAAAATAACTCAATCTGAACGTAAATCTGAACATAAATCTGAAAGCCTCTAAACTATTAGAATAAGGAGCTGAAGGAACATGTCTCCAACTAACTCCATAAAACTGAACTGAAGAAATAAATGAATGAATCAAATCATACTGTCCTTGAATTAATGAGGACTCACTGTGTCTTCGCGACTGGAATGCTACCGTTACTGCTGGGCTGGATCTCGTGTCTCAGAACCCCTATGGTGTAAATAAAAAGAAAGCACCACAGCGCAAATGCATCAGTACAACCGGAGTACTAAGTATAAGAGGAAGGTAGGCTAAACATAAAGGGTTTCATACATGAACAACACTGATTGACTAATACGAACGTGGGAGTGCAAACACACATATGTAGAAACTGGGACCATGAATACATGATAGCATGACTTGTAAGATAATACATGGTTTACTAATAACTGTCATGACTGATACTGAAACTGATAACATAGACGACTGTATCTGACAGTCTTGTATATACTGAAATCTAAAGAACACCCTGAGTTCTTTTACTGAGACAGATACTGAAACTGTGGGAAGTAGTGTTTAATCGACATTTCCCATGTATGCCGTTATGGCTAAGCTGGGGTCCAATCTCTGCCCCGACTGGAGGGGCGTCAATAACATACCATGGGTAAGGACAGCCTGTGAGTGACCCTTATCTGGCGGGTACTCAATGAGAATGGTGGGAACCCTAAACTGACAGGTTAAGCCACCTCATCAACCCTAATCTGATGGGTTAATATGTCTCAACCTACGCTGGCTACGTAGTTCTGAAACACAAGGATGACTTCTAAGAATCACACCCTGAACCGACTGGTGAGTTCCAATCTTTTAGTTTACTCGGTGCTAACCTCTACTCCCATCTGGAGGAACTGGACATGAATAACTAACTGTGCTTGACTTAATCTTACTGAATTCCGTTGACTGGTGGAATATTACTGATGTCTGACAACTGACTAAATATCATGTGGTTTTCCTGAGTGACATGACTAACTAAAGTCTATGGAATCATAGCTTGAGTTCAGATATCATGAAACATGACACTGATCTAGGCACACAACTATAATTTTCGGGTACAAGTACCCCCTGGACTCGATGGAAGGAAATTGACAAACATGACTGACTTGATCATAAGAGTAGAGTCTATAATCTATAATATCATGAGTAGGGATCTCATACTAAGCATGGTTATCAACAATGTATTGCATGAAAAGGATTTCATATCACATGGAAGTACTTGCACAATCTTAATATCATGTTCATTGCATAATTATATTGGCAACACATGCCAATAGTATGGAAGTACTTGCACAATCTTAATATCATGTTCATTGCATAATCATATTGGCAACACATCCAATAGCATGGAAGTTTATGTGGATTGTGTGGTTATCATACATCTTGTTCATAAGTAGGATTTGCAAGTAAACATAGCATAATCTCATAAGAGTAGTTCATGAGTATTCTAACAACATTTACAAGACACATTATCAACATAGAAGTCATTGGAACGTAAGGACATATCATGAATCCTTCACTTAGTCAAAATTTAGCTATATTGCATGATTTCTATTTTTTCAGGAATTTTATCAAACACCTTACACGCACATCTTGATCATAGGTGAAATCAGCAAATTATACATCATAAACAACCAAATCTACATGTTTCCAACTCATATGATATCATGAAATTCAAAAAAAAATCTAAAGATTCCATCTTGGGAATCACCCAATATCAACAACATGATCATCAACACCCAATAATATAGAAATCATACTTTATAATGAAAAAGTGGGTTTTTGAACTTTATGGATGAAAGGAATCCATAAATCAACTCACGCATACCTTAGAAGGAAAGATTCTTGATGATTGACGGAGGAATTTCCTTAAAGTCGGATCTTCAAGCTTAGTTACGTAACCCTAGTTGTTTTTCTCTTTTAGTTCTCTTGGATGATGAGCTTTGAGATGATAATAGGGTTGTAATATGTTTAGGAGCTATATATTTCATAGGGTTAAGTTTAGGGACGTGTAAGGAGTGTTAAAATAATTAATTACCCTTAAAATAACTCAAAATGGAGTGTTTTTGGCACATGGAATTGACTTAGGCAGCGCCCAGGTTATTGCTTAAGCTAGGCTAGGTGGCGCCTAACCAATCACCTATGCTTGGGTTGGGCGGCGCCTAACCAATCGCCTATGCTTGGGTTGGGCGGCGCCTTACCAATCGCCTATTCTTACTAGCTCTCACGAAAATTGGCATAACTTTTCGCTCGGGTATTGGATTAAGGAGAAATTAGTATCGTTGGAAAGCTAATTCAATTATGTACTATTTGGTGGGTCTAAATCATCCAAAATGACACATTAACATTGAGTTAAAATCGTTCAAATATGACCGTTACAAAATCGAACACTAAAACTTGATGGATTCAAAAACTCTTAGCTTGTATTTCCTTAAGTGACTCATATGAACATGCTTAATGCATCATAAGCTATCCTATTACTAGGATATTCATTGTAAGTCATGTACTCAAGTATGAATCACAGTATAGGAGATTTCATACGTATGAATACTTAGTGAATTCCTAGCTTAGAAACATGCGTGGTATTACAATATCTCCTCCTTGGGAACATTCATCCTCGAATGAGAATTTACTGAGAAGGGATACAAGACAATAGAACCTGAACTAAACATGAAGAACTAAAACTTGATCTCATGACTAACATGCTAAACATAATGAGCTCGTACATATCTGATGCATGGACAACTGAAACATGAATGCATGACTGAGTATGAAATAGTTAATATTTACCAAGTTTATACTGGAAACATGAACGTAAAACTGAATAAGATTAAGGAGAACTGTTACCTTGAGCTTGACCTGAATTGGCGGGGAAGAGGTTAGAATACTTGGTATGCATATCTGCCTCTGCTTCCCAAGTAGCTCCCTCATGAGATTGATTTCTCCAAAGAACCTTGACTAGAGGAACTTCTTTGTTCCTCAATCTACGAGTCTGATAATCTACGATTTTGACTGGAATCTCTTCATAGGAGAGGCTGTTCTAAATGTCGATGCTCTTAATAGGGACAACAACTGCTGGGTCACCTATGCACTTCATTAGCAAAGAGACATGGAAGACTTGATAGACTGAGGCTAGATCTGAAGGAAAATCAAGCTCATAAGCTACCTTGCCGAAGCGACAAAGAATTCTGATGGGACCGACATACCGGGGACTGAGTTTCCCTTTCTTGCCGAACCTCTTCACTCCCTTCATGGGAGAGATCTTAAGATAGACATAGTCATTGACCTCAAACTTAAGATCTTTTCTACGAACATCTGCATAGGACTTCTGTCAGCTCTGAGCAGCCCGGAATCTCTCTCTGATCAACTAAACTTTCTCTAAGGCATCTAATACTAAGTCAGGACCTATGACTGAGGCCTCACTAACTTTGAACCAACCAATAAGAGATCTACATCTCCTACCATAGAGATCTTTGAATGGAGCTATCTGAATACTAGAATGATAGCTATTGTTGTATGCAAACTCAATCAAAGGCAAGTAGTCATCCCAACTTCCCTTGCAGTCAATTGCACACGCCCTTAGAATATCTTCAAGAGTCTGAATGGTCCTCTTTGCTTGACCATCTGTCTGAGGATGAAATGCTGTGCTGAGATTGACTTGGGTACTGAGACCCTTTTGGAATGCTTTCCAAAAGTGAGAAGTGAATTGTGTACCTCTGTCTGAGATGATAGATAGTGGAACACCGTGTAATCTGACTAACTCCCTGATATAGAGTTTGGCATAATCCTCAGCAGAATAAAAAGTACGAATAGGAAGGAAATGAGCTAACTTAGTCATTCTATCTATAATGACCCAGACTGAATCATATTGATAACGAGTTCTAGGCAAACCCGTGATGAAGTCCATGTTAACTTTTTCCCACATCCAAGTTGGAATGGTGAACTCTTGCATGGAACTACTAGGTTTCTGATGCTCTATCTTAACCTACTGACATATAGAGCACTTACCAACAAACTCTACAATATCTCTCTTCATCCCACTCCACCAATAGATCTCCCGTATGTCGCGGTACATCTTAGTGGCTCCTAGATGAATAGAGTATCACACACCATGTACTTTGCAAGATTTCACTACCTCAATTCATCTAAGCTGGAACACATAGATGACCCTGACAATGAAGAACACCATCTCCCCCTTGGGAGAAAACCTTGACTTTCTGATTTTGAACTGACTGTTTAAGCTTGAAAAGGCTAGGATCCCTGTCTTTTTTCTCTTTCACCTCAGAAACTAGAGATGACTCTGATCTACTATGCATACATACACCACCCTATGAAGAATCGACTAAGCAAACGGCTTGTCTGGAAAGCAGGTGGATCTTCTGAGCTATCTTTTTCTTACTATCCTCAACGTGAGAAATACTACCCATGGAGAGTCGACTGAGAGCGTCGGCCATAACATTGGCCTTGCCCGGATGATAAAGAACACTGATGTCATAATCTTTCAAGAGTTGTAACCACCTTCTCTGGCAAAGATTAAGATCTTTCTGGGAAAAGACATAATAAAGGCTTTTATGGTCTGTGAAGACATCTACATGAACTCCATATAGATGATTCCTCCAAATCTTCAAGGCAAAAACTTTCACTGCTAACTCAAGATCATAAGTAGGATAATTCTTCTAATGTGGCTTTAACTGTCTTGAGGCGTAGGCTATGACCTTACCGTGATGCATGAGGACACAACCTAAACCCACTCTGCATGCATCACAATAGACTACAAAACTGTCTGAACTATCTGGAATAGCTAGAACTGGAGCGGAGGTGAGCCGAGTCTTCAACTCTTGAAAGCTCTTCTCGCTTGAATTTGGCCACTGAAACTTAATCTTCTTCTGAGTTAATCTGGCCAAGGGAGATGCAATAGAAGAAAATCCCTGGACAAACCATCTATAATAGCTAGCCAAACCCAAAAAACTCCTAATATCTGATAGAGATATAGGTATGGGCTAGTTTTTTACTGCCTCAGTTTTCTGAGGATCTACTCTAATGCCATTACCAAAAATAATATGGCCAAGGAATGCTACTGATCTTAGCCAAAATTCGCACTTGCTGAACTTAGCGAATAATTGGTGATCCCTGAGAGTCTGAAGAACAATCCTAAGATGGTCTGCATAATCACGCTGTGTGCGAAAATAGACCAGAATATCATCTATGAAGACCATGATAAACATGTCCAAGTTCTGGTTGAACACACGGTTCATCAAATCCATAAAAGTTGTAGGGGCATTGGTAAGACCAAATGACATGACTAAAAATTCAAAGTGACCATACCGAGTATGGAAAGTTGTCTTCAAAATGTCACATTCTCTAGCTCTAAGCCGATGATAGCCCAATCTGAGGTGTATCTTGGAGAAGTAACTGGCACCCTGAAGTTGGTCGAATAGATCATCAATCCTGGGACGAGGATATCTGTTCTTGATCGTGACCTTGTTGAGTTGATGGTAATTAATACACATCCTAAGAGAACCATCTTTCTTAAGCATGAATAATACTGGTGCACCCCATGGGGAAATGTTGGGTCTGATGAATCCCTTATCTAAGAGATCCTTCAATTGATCTTTCAGTTCCTTGAGTTCTGCTGGTGCCATTCTGTATGGTGGAATAGAAATAGGATGAGTATATGGAAGAAGGTCGATGCCGAAGTCTATTTCCTTTTTAGGAGGAATACCTGAAAGATCTTCGGGAAAGACATCTGAGTATTCATTAACAACAGGGACTATTTCAAGGCCTGGAGATTCAGAACTAGAATCTTTAACATGCATGAGATGATACACACACCCCTTAGAAATCATTTTCCTTGCCCGAAGGTAAGAAACAAGTTAACCCCTGAACGCTGAAATACTACCCTTCCACTCTAGGACGGGCTCATTTAGGAACTAAAACTGAACTATCCTATTTCTACAGTCGACTGTGGCATAGCAAGAATGAAGCCAATCTATGTCGAGAATGACATCAAAATCAGTTATCTCTAACTCCACTAAATCTGCTGACGTGGATTTCTGAGATATCATAATCGGGTAGTTCCTGTATACCCACCAGGCTATGATAGTTTTACCTATTGGGGTAGAGACTGATAAGGGCTCTGCTAAGACTTTAGGACTGATTCCGAAATTGGCTGCTATGTATGAAGTAACAAAAGACAAAGTTGCACCTGGGTCTAGCAAAGCATAAATATGAACATAGAAAATCTGTAACGTACCAATAACGACATCAGGATAATTTTCCTGATCTTGCTGGGACTGAAGAGCATAGAGTCTGTTTGGGCGTTACCCACTAGTAGCACTGGAAATGGCACCCTGCTGGTTTGGGCGATTGGACTAAACTATAGAATGATTTTGCTGACCATGAAGACTTGACTGCAGACACTCCAAAACCAAAATAGACATCACTACTGGCTCTGCAAATGCCCTTGTAGTTCTTACCACAACTCTGACAAAGGGGATTCGTTCGGCCACTGCTAACACTGCCCTGAGATTTAGATCCTGGCACTTTGTCCCTATTGCCATCTCTGAACTTTGGCATTGGAGCACTGAAAAAGGAAGGAGCTGGAACGGCTGACTTCGAGTGAAACTATGAACGGTTTCCTCCATCTAACTTGGGGTGAGTAAAGTTGAAATTACCTGACCTTGCTCTCTTGTTCTTCCTCTACCTAGTTATAAACTTCTGCTCTTCTACTTGCTAGGCATAGGTCATGAGTCTGGCTAAGGTCATATCTCTAATCAGCATCACAGATCTACACTCATTTACCATGCTATCGTTGACCCCTAACATGAACTTACTTATCTTAGCTCTATTGTCTACAACCACATGAGGAGCATACTTGGCTAGCTGAGTAAATCTGAGAGAATACTCCCTAACCATTATATTCCCCTGCCTGAGGTTGATGAACTCAAGAACTTTAGCTTCCCTCAACCCTTGGGGAAAGAATTTGTCTAAGAAGGCTAGGACAAATTCCTCCTACTCGATAGGGCCTGTATCATCTAACCTCTTAGACTTCCACTATTTGTACCAATCATGAGCAACATCCTATAACTGGTAGGCGGCTAACTTAGCACTCTAAATAGAAGTAACATCCATGATGTCGATGACCTTCTGGACCTGGTCAATGAACTATTGAGGGTCTTCATCAGACTTAGACCCATGGAAAGATGGAGGGTTCATCCAGGTGAAGTCCCGAACCCTAGCTGCTTTAGAAGTGGCCACTGGATTGGCCGAAATGACTGGGGGCCATTCATTTTGTGCAGCCATAGACTGAGCAAGTATGGTAAATACAGCTCTAGACTCCACATGGGAAACATGTTCGCGCAAAAGATCTTCGGGCTGAGGAGCTGGCTGGTTTATTCTCTTTGGGGCCATGGTCTGAAATAAGAGAAAAATAGATTAGACTGAGAGTTTAACTTGTGATTATGCTCACTAGCATGACATGAATAATAAAGAAAGGGCACTGCTCATAAAACATCTTATAGCCTCCCGCATATAAATGTGGCGCGCAACACACCCTTGTACAAGACTCTACTAGATGCGACATTCAGACTTCCTAGGACTCTATTAAACTCTAGGCTCTAATAACAAGTTTGTAACACCCCGATTCACTCAACCGGAATGCTACATGGTGCTCATGACCCTGAGGGACCACAAGCTAACCCATGACTGATATCTGTACCTGTATACTACAAATCATGATATAATAATGCAGAATACATAGAACTATAAGGCCATAAGGTTCAACTGAATAAAACCATATGGGTGAAAATACCCAAAACAACTCAATTTGAACATAAATCTGAACAAAAATATGAAAGCCTCTAAACTATCTAACTAAGGAGTTGAAGGAACATGTCTCCAACTAACTCCATAAAACTGAACTAAAGAAATAAATAGACGAATCAAATCATACTGTCCTCAAATTAATAAGGACTCACTCTGTCTCTGTGACTGGAATGCTACCGCTACTGCTAGGCTGGAGCTCGTGTCTCGGAACCTATGGTGTAACATGAAAAGAAAACACCATAACACAAATGCGTTAGTACAACTGGAGAACTGAGTATATGAGGAAGGTAGGCTGAACATAAAGGGTTTCATGCATGAACAACACTGACTGACTAATATGAAAGTGGGTGTGCAAACACACATATATAGAAACTGGGACTGTGAATACGTGATAGCATGACCTGTAAGCTAATACATGGTTTACTGATAACTATTATGACTGATACTGAAACTGATAACATGGACGACTGTATCTGACAATCCTGTATATACTGAAATGTGAAGAACTCCCTGATTTCTTTTACTGAGACTGATACTGAAACTGTGGGAAGTAGTGTTTAATCGGCATGCCCCATGTATGCCGTTATGGTTAAGATGGGGTCCAATCTCTGCCCCGACTAGAGGGGTGTCAATACCGTCCCACGGGTAAGGACAGCCTACGAGTGACCCTTATCTGGCAAGTACTCAATGAGAATTATAGGAACCCTAAACTAACAAATTAAGCCACCTCATCAACCCTAATCTGACAAGTTAAGATGTATCAACCTACGTTGGCTACGTAGTTCTGGAAAACATGGATGACTACTAAGAATTATACCCTAAACTTCCGGGTGAGTTCCCATCCTTGGATTCACTAGGTACTAACCTCTACTCCCATCTGGAGGGACTGGACATGAATAACTGACTGTGTATGACTTAATCTTACTGAATTCTATTGACTGGCAGAATGTTACTGATATCTGACAACTGACTAAAGATCATGAGGTTTTCCTGAGTCACATGACCGACTGAAGTCTATGGAATCATAGCTTGAGTTAGGATATCATGAAACATGACATGGATCTAGGCATACAGCTATATTTTTTGGATACAAGTACCCCCAGGACTCGATGGAAGGAAACTGACACACATGACTGACTTGATCATAAGAGTAGAGTCCATAATTTATAATATCATAAGTAGGGATTTCATACTAAGCATGGTTATCAATAATGTATTGAATGTAAGGGATTTCATATCCTATGGAAGTACTTGCACAATCTTAATATCATGTTCATTGCATAATCATATTGGCAACACATAATAATAGGATTTGCAAGTAAACATAGTATAATCTCATAAGAATAGTTCATGAGTATTCCAACAACATTTACAAGGCACATTATCAACATAGAAGTCATTGGAATGTAAGGGCATATCATGAATCATTCACTTAGTCACAATTTAGCTACATTGCATGATTTCTAGTTTCTTAGGCATTTTATCAAACACCTTACATGCACATCTTAAGAATAGGTGAAATCATCAAATTATACATCATGGACAACCAAATTTACATGTTTCCAACTCAGATGATATCATGAAATTCAAAAAAACATATAAAGATTCCATCTTGGGAATCACCCAATATCAACAACATGATCATCAATACCCAACAATATAGAAATCATACTTTATAATGAACAAGAGAGTTTGTGAGATTTATGGATAAAAGGGATTGATAAATTAACTCACGCATACCTTAGAAGGAAAGATTCTTAATAATTGACAGAGGAATTTCCTTGAAATCGGATCTTCAAGCTTAGTTATGTAACCCTAGTTGTTTTTCTATTTTACTGCTCTTGGATGATGAGTTTTGAGATGATAATAGAGTTGTAATATGTTTAGAAGCTATATATTTCGTAGGGTTAAATTTAGGGACGTGTAAAGACTGTTAAAAGACTTAATTACCCTTAAAATAACTCAAAACAGAGTGTTTTTGGCACCTGGAATTGACTTAGGCGGTGCCCAAGGTATTACTTAAGCTACGTTAGGCGGTGACTGACCAATCACCTATGCTTGGGTTGGTGGCACCTAACCAATCGCCTATGCTTACTGTCTCTCACGAAAATAGGCATAACTTTTTGCTTGGGTATTGGATTAAGGTGAAATTGGTATAATTGGAAAGCTAATTCAATTCTCTACAATTTTGTGAGTCTAAATCAGCAAAAATACCAAATTAACATCAAGTTATACTCATTCAAAGATGACCCTTACAAATCAAATACTAAAACTTGATGGATTCAAAAACTCTTAGCTTGTATTACCTTAAGTGACTCATATGAACATGCATAATGCATCATAAGCTATCCTATCACTAGGATATTCATTTTAAGTCTGTACTCAAGTATGAATGACAGGATAGGAGATTTCATATGTAGGAATACTTATTTTCTTCCTATCTTAGAAATATGCAGGGTATTACATCAATTACTAGACATCAGTAGTAATTTCGTCAGTCAATGGAAATTTAGTAAACTCAGTACCAGTCTAGTTTTACTTAGTACTCAGTAACTTCAGTTCTCTCTGTCATTCCTCAGATCTCAGTTGTATTCCATCAATTAATGAAACTCATTAAATTTAGCTTAGCTTAGATAAGCAACACTATCAGTCCAGTTAATCAGTTCAGTCAGTTATGCTCAGTATTTACTAAGATGGGAGTAGAAGTTAGCACCGAGTGAACCCAAGGATGGGAACACACACTATTAGATGAGGGTGTGATTCTTAGACATAATCCTTGTGTTCTAGAACTATGTAGCCAGCATAGGTTGAGACATCAACACTACCAGCTTGAGGGTTGATGAGGCAGACATCCGTCGTTCTTTTTTAGGGACACTGCCAGATTTAAGGCTCACTCATAACTTGTCTTTACCAGTGGCACAATATTGACAGCCTTCCAATCAAGGCAAGGATTGGACCCCAATTCAGCTACATTAGCATACATGGGGCATGTCGGTTAAACTACTACCTCCCATAGTATTAGTCTTTTAGTCACAGTAAAAGAACTCAGATAGTTCTCCAGAATATCAGGACTGTCAGATATAGTCAACTCAGATATAGTACGAAACTCAAATAGTTCTATCAGATTTAGGGCTGTCAGCTATAGTCACCCATGTTATCAATATCTAGTATCAAGGCTATCAGATATAGTCACTCATGTTATCAGCTATCAAAAATCATTTTCCAGTTGTATTAGATTTCAGTAAACTCATGCTATCAGTACTTAGTTTCAAGACTGTCAGATACAGTCAATTAGACCAGTCTTTCATAATCAGGACTGCCAGAAACAATCATTACTTTATCATAAATAAAGTATCAGTCTCCTAGTATTCAGTAATATAGTATCAATTCCTTACTTATTAGAGATTAACAGATCAATATCAGTAAATGCAATCATTTAGTATCTTAGAACCGGTAAACTCATGTTGTCAGTATTCAAACTTAGTAGTTAGTATTGTCATGATTTTAGTAGCAGTTACTTATGTATGTGTTCTCACATTCATATCAGTCAGCATTTGTTCATGCATACAAACCCTTTGCAGTTAGCCTACCTCACTCGTATACTCAGTACTCTCAGTTGTACTGATGCATTCATGCTATGGTGCTTTCTTTTATGTTACACCATAGGTTCACATACACGATTTCCAGACCAGCAGTAGCAGTAGCAACTTAGCAGTCAGAGATTAAACAGAGAGTCCTCATCTCTCGAGGACATGATCATTACTTATGTTATGGTTTATTTTAGTTCAGTTTTGCTAGTCGGAGTTTGTTAGGGATATTTCCCATCAACTCTCTACTCAGACAGTCATGTTAGAGGCTTTACAGACTAGTATGGTCAGACTTTAGATAGAATTACAGTTGTTTTGGGTATTCTATACACCACTCTCATGTTATGATTATTCTATTTTGAACTTTATGGCCTTACAATATTATGTATTCCATATTTGTGTTCTATATTATGCAGCGTACAGGTAAAGATATCAGCCATGGGTTAGCTTATGGTCCCTCAGGATCATGGGCACCATGTAGAATTCTAGTTCAGCAAATCGGGGTGTTACAAGTACTCTTCGTCATACATTCATGTATTAGTTCAGTCATGAAATCATTCATCAGATATGCATGCTCAGTATGAATGTTAGTAATGTCTGTTAGGTAGTCATGTTTCCGTTGATCATATTCAGTATGAACTTCACGTTATGGTTCCTCCCATTTCAATTAGTTTCATTCAAGGATGAATGTTCCTAAGGGGGAGAAATTGTAATACCCCAAACTTTACCCGACATAAAATAATCCCAGAAGTATCAAAGACTTTTTTCAAATAAGAATCCACTTTTATATATGTGTTATTTTCAAGATTTTTACTTTTTTTTCTTGTGGAAATTTCAATAAGCTTTCCATCGATATCAAATCCACCCAAATCAGATATGTATGATCAACTTATCAGTACTCTCAGTCATACATTAACATATCAGCTCAGTCATGAAATCATGCATCAGATATGCATGCTTAGTATGAATCTCATTAATGTCAGTTAGGTAGTCAAGATTCCACTGTTCATGTTTTATATGAACTTGAGCTTATTGTTCCTCCAATTTTAATCAGTCTCATTTAAAGACAAATGTTCTCAAGGGGGAGATATTGTAATACCCCGTACTTTGACCTATCTTAAACTCATCCCAAAAATGTCAAAGCCTTGTTTCAAATAAGAATCCACTTTTATATATATGGTATTTGCAAGATTTTCACTTTTTGACATGCTAAAAATTCAATAAGCTTATCATCGATATCAAATCAGCCCAAATTAGATATGCGTGATAATCTTATCAGTACTCTTAGTCATATATCCATGTATCAACTCAATCATGAAATCATTCATCAGATATGTGTACTCAGTATGAGTCTTAATAATGACAATCAGGTAGTTATTTTGTTGTTGTTCATATTAGGTATGAAATTCAGCTTATCGTTCCTCCCATTTCAATCTGTCTTATTTTAGGATGAATATTCCCAATGGGGAGAGATTTTAATACCTCATACTTTTATCAGGCTTAAAATAAACCCAAAAATATCAAAGACTTGATTCATAGAAGAATCCATTTTTATACATATGGTATTTTCAAGATTTTTACTTTTTGTCTTGTGGAATTTCAATAAGCTTTCCATCAATGTCAAATCCTCCTAAATTAGATATGCCTGATAAGCTTTTCAGTACTCTCAGTTATAAATTAATGTATCCACTCAGTTATTAAATCTTTCATTGGATATGCATGCTCAGTATGAATCTCAGTAACGTCAGTTAGGTATTCATTTTTCCATTGTTCAAGTTTAGTATGAACTTCAACTGATTGTTCCTCCCTTTTCAATTAGTCTCATTTAAGGATGAATATTTTCAAGGGGAGATATTTAATACCCTATACAACTACCTGGCTTAAAATCATCCTAGAAATGTCAAAGACATATTTCAATGAAGAATCCACTTTTATACATGTGGTATTTTAAAGATTTTTAATTTTTGTCAAGTGAGAAATTTAATAAGCTGTCTATCGATACCAAATCTGCCAGAATCAGATATGTGTGATCATCTTATCATTGCTCTCAGTCATACATTTATGTATCAGCACAATCATGAAATAATCAATCAGATATGCATCATCAGTATGAATCTCAGTAATATTAGTCAGGTAGTAATGTTTTCATTGTTCATGTTTAGTATAAACTTTAGCTTATCGTTCCTCCCATTTCAATAAGTCTCATTTAAGGATGAATGTTCCCTAGGGGGAGATATTGTAATACCCGTACTTTGACCTGGTTTAAAAATCATCCTAGAAATGTCAAAGACTTATTTCAAAGAAGATTCCACTTTTATACATGTGGTATTTTCATGATTTTTGCTTTTTGTCATGTGGGTAATTCAAAAAGATTTCCATATGCGTGATTATCTTATCAGTACTCTCATTCATACATTCATGTCTCAGCTCTGTCATGAAATCATGCATTAGATATGCATGCTTAGTATGAATCTCAGTAATGTCAGTCAGGTAGTCATGTTTCCATTCTTCATGTTCAGTATGAACTTTAGCTTATCGTTCTTCCCCTTTCAATCTGTCTTATTTGAGGATGAATGTTCCCAAGGGGGTGATATTACAATACCTTGTACTTCTACCTATCTTAAAATCATCCATGAAATGTCCAAGACTTGTTTTCTAAGAAGAATCTATTTCTATATATGTGGTATTTTTAAGATTTTACCTTTTTGTAATCTGGGAAATTCAATAAGCATTCCAGAGATATCAAATCCATCCAAATCAGATATGCGTGATCAGCTTATCAGAAATCTCATTCATACATTCATGTATCAGCTCAGTCATGAAATCATGCATTAGATATTCATGCTCAGTATGAATCTCAGTAATGCAAGTCAAGTAGTCATGTTTTTGTTGTTCGTGTTCAGTATAAACTTCAGCCTATCATTCCACCCATTTCAATAAGTCTTATTTGAGGATGAATGTTCCCAAGGGGGAGATATTATAATACCCCATACTTCTACCTTACTTATAATTATCCCTGAAATGTCAACGACTAGTTTCAAAGAAGAATCTAATACTATACATGTGATATTTTAAAGATTTTCACTTTTTGTTATGTGGGAAGTTCAATAAGACTTTCATCGATATCAAATCTATCCAAATTAGATATGTGTAATGAGCTTATCAGTACTCTCAGTCATACATAAATGTATTAGCTTAGTTATGAAATTATGCATCAGATATGTATGCTCATTATAAATCTTAGTAATGTCAGTCAGGTAGTGATGTTTCCATGGTTCATGTTCAGTATGAACTTCAATTTATCATTCCTCCCTTTTCAATCAATCTCATTTGAGAATGAATGTTCCTAAGGGGGTGATATTGTAATACCCCATACTTCACATGGCTTAAAATAATCCAAAAAATGTCAAAGACTTGTTTCAAAGATAAATCCACTTTTATACATATGGTATTTTTAAGATTTTGAATTTTTGTCATGTGGGAAATTAATAAACTTCCAATTGATATCAAATTTGCCCAAATCAGATATGCAAGATCAGCTAATCATTACTCTCAGTCATACATTCATGTATTAACTAAGTCATTAACTAATGCATGATATATCCATACTCAGGATGAATCTCAGTAATGTCAGTCAGGTAGTCATTTTTCTGTTGTTCATGTCCAGTATGAACTTCAGCTTATCATTCCTCCCATTTTAATTAGTCTTATTCGAGGACGAATGTTCCCAAGAGATAAATATTATAATACCCCATACTTTTACCTGGCTTAAAATCATGCAAAAAATGCCAAAGACTTTTTTCAAAGAAGAATCCACTTTTATACATATGGTATTTTCAAGTTTTTCACTTTTAGTCATGTGGGAAATTCAATAAGCTTTCCATCGATATCAAATCTGCCCAAATCAGATAAGAGTGATTAGCTTATTAGAATTCTCAGTCATATATTCATGTATCAGTTTAGTCATGAAATCATGCATCAGATATGCATGCTCAGTATGAATTTCAGTAATGTTAGTCAGGTAGTCATGTTTCTATTGTTCATGTTCATTATGAACTTCAGCTTTCCAATCCTCCCATTTGAATCAGTCTTATTTGAGGATGAATGTTCCCAAAGGGGAGATATTGTAATACCCCATACTTCTACCTTGCTTAAAATCATTCCAAAAATATCAAAGACTAGTTTCAAAGAAGAATCTTTTATACATGTGGTATTTTCAAGATTTTAACTTTTTCTCATATAAGAAATTCAATAAGCTATCCATCGATATTAATTCCAACCAATTCAAATATGCGTGATCAGCTTATCAGTACTCCTAGTCATATATTCATGTATCAGCTCTGTCATTAAATTATACATCAGATATGCATGCTCAGTATTAATCTCAATAATGTTTGTCTGGTAGGCTTGATTCTGTTGCTCATGTTCAGTATGAACTTCAGCTTATCATTCCTCCAATTTCACTTAGTGTCATTCGAGGATGAATATTTCTAAGGGGAAGATATTCTAATACCCCATACTTCTACCTGGCTTAAAGCATCCCAAAAATGTCAAAGACTTGTTTAAAACAACAATTTACTTTTATAAATGTGGTATTTTGAATATATTAACTTTTTATAATTTAGGAAATTCAAAAAGCTTTCCATCGATATCAAGACTGCCCAAATCAAATATGCGTGATCAACTTATCACTACTCTTATTTATACATTCATGTATCAGTCAGTCATGTAATTATGTATCAGCTCAGTCTGGTAGTGATGTTTCCGTTGTTCATGTTTAGTATGAACATCAACTTATCGTTCCTCCGATTTAAACTAGTCTTATTATAGGATGAATATTTCTAAGGGGGAGATATTATAATACCCTATACTTTTACCTGGCTTAAAATCATCCCAAAAATGTCAAAGACCTATTTCAAAGAAGAATCCACTTTTACACAGATGGTATTTTTAAGATTCCCAATTTTTGTCATGAGGAAAATTAAATAAGGCTCCAATCAATATCAAATGTGCCCAAATTATATTTGCGTGTTCAGCTTATCAGTACTGTCAATCATATATTCATGTATCAGCTTAGTCATGAAATTATGCATCATATATGCATTCTCAGTATGAATCTCATTAATGTCAGTTAGGTAGTCTGGTTTCCATTGTTCTTGTTCAATATGAAATTCAGCTTACCGTTCCTCCTATTTCAATCAGTCTAATTCAAGGACGAATGGTCCCAAGGGGTACATATTGTAATACCCCGTACTTCTTCCCGGCTTAAAATCATCCCAAAAATATCAAAGAAGAATCCACTTTTATACATGTCGTATTTTCAAGATTTTCTCTTTCTATCATGTGGAAAATTCAAAATGCTTTCCATTGATATCAATTCTGCCTAATTAAAATATGCATGATCAACTTATCAGTAATCTCGGTCATACATTCAAGTATTAGCTCAGTTACGAAATCATACATTAGATTTGTATGCTCAGTGTAAATCTTAGTAATGTTAGTCAGGTAGTCATGTTTTCATTATTCATGTTCAGTATGAACTTCAGGTTATCGTTCTGCCTTTTTTAATCAGTGTCATTCTAGGAGGAATGTTCCCAAGTTGGAGATATTTAATACCCCGTACATCTACCTGGCTTTAAATAGTCCCAAAAATATCAAAAACTTATTTCAAAGAAGAATCCACTTTTATACATATGGTATTTTCATGATTTTCATTTTTTGTCATTTCAAAAATTCAATAAGATTTCCATCGAAATAAAATCCATCCCAATCAGATATGCCTAATTAGCATATCAGTACTCTCAGTCATATATTCATGTATTAGCTCAGTCATGAAATCATGCATAAGATATGAATGCTCAGTATAAATCTCAGTATTGTCGGTTAGGTAGTCATGTTTCCGTTGTTCATGTTCAGTATGAACTTCATCTTATCATTCCTCCCGTTTCACTTAGTCATATTTGAGGATGAATATCACCAAAAATTTCAAAAAAATTGTTTGAAAGAAGAATTTTATTTTTATACATGTGGTATTTTAAATATTTCACTTTTTATCATATGGTAAATTCCATAAGCTTTTCATCGATATGCGTGATTAGCTTATCAGATGTGCATTGGAAATTCATTCAGCTTTAAATCGATATCAAATCTGCTTAATTCAGATATGTATGATCAGCTTATCAGTACTCTCAGTTCTACATTTATGTATCAGCTCAGTCATGAAATCATGCATTGAATATGAATCCTCGGTATGAATCCCAGTAATGCCAGTCAGGTAGTGATGTTTTCGTTGTTCATCTTAAGTATGAACTTTAGCTTACTGTTCCTCCCATTTTAATCAATCTCTTTCGAAGATGAATGTTCCAAGGGGAGATATTGTAATACCTCGTACTTCTTCCAGACTTAAAATCATCCTAGAAATGTGAAATACTTATTTCAAAGAAGAATCCACTTTTATTCATGCGTTATTTTTAAGATTTTCACTTTTTGTGATGTGGGAAATTCAACAAGTTTCCCATCGATGTAAAATCCACCCAAATTAGTTATGCGTGATCAGCTTATCAGTACTCTATGTCAGACATTTATGTATCAGCTCAATCATGAAATCATGCATCAGATATGCATGCTTAGTATGAATCTCAGTAATGTCAGTCAGGTAGTCATGTTTCCATTGTTCATGTTCATTATGAACTTTAGCTTATTATTCCTCCCATTTCAATCTATCCCATTTGAGGGCAAATGTTCCCAATGGGTAGATATTGTGATACCCCGTACTTCTACCTGGATTAAAATCATCCTAAAATGTCAAAGAATAATCTACTTTTATACATTTGGTATTTTTAAGATTTTTACTTTTTTGAACGTGGGAAATTCAATAAGCTTTCCATCAATATAAAATCTGCCAAAATCAGATATGCGTGATCAACTTATTAGTACTCTCAGTTATTCATTGTTGTATTAGATAAGTCTTGAAATAATGCATCAGATATGCATGCATAGTTTGAATCTCATTAATGTCAGTCAGGTAGTCATGTTTCCATTGTTCATGTTCAGTATGAACTTTAGCTTATCGTCCCCCCCATTTCAATCCGTTTCATTCAAGGATGAAGATTCCTAAAGGGGAGTTATTGTAATACCTAGTACTTCAACCTAGCTTAAAATTTTCTAAGACCTACTTTAAAGAAGAATCCACTTTTCTACATGTGGCATTTTCAAGATTTTCACTTTTTGTCATGCGGGAAATTTAATAATCTTTCGATCGATATCAAATCTGCCCAAATCAGATATGCGTGATCAGCTTATCGTTACTCTCAGTCATACATTCATGTATCAGCTATCTCATGAAATCAGGCATCAAATATGCATGCTCAGTATGAATCTCAGTAATGTCAGTCAGGTAGTCCTGTTTCCGTTGTTCATGTTCAGTATGAACTTTATCTTATCATTCCTCTCATTTCAATCAGTCTAATTCAAGGACCAATATACCCAAGGGGGAGAAATTGTTATACCCCATACTTCTACATGGCGTTAAATCATCCCATAAATGTCAAAGACTTGTTTTAACGAAGAATCCAATTTTATACAAGTGGTATTTTCAAGATTTTCATTTTTTTTATATAATAAATTAAATAAGCTTTTCATCCATATCAAATCTGCTCATAGCAGATATGCGTGATCCGTTTATTAGTACTCTCAGTCATACATTTATATATCAGCTTAGTCATGAAATCATGCATCAGATATGCATGCTCAGTATGAGTCGTAGTAATGTCAGTCTGGTAGTCATGCTTCCATTTTCATGTTCAGTATGAACTTTAGCTTATCGTTCCTCCCATTTAAATCAGTCTCATTCTAGAAATAATGTTCCCAAGGGGGGAGATATTGTTATACCCCGTAGTTCTACATGGCTTAATAGAATCCCAGAAATGTCAAAGTGTTGTTTCAAAGAAGAATCCACTTTTATACATTTAGTAATTTAAATATTTTTACTTTTTATCATATGGGAAATTCAATAAAGTTTCCATCGATATAAATTTTGCCTTAGATATGTGTGATCAGCTTATCAGTACTCTCAGACATAAAATTATGTATCACATCAGTCATGAAATCGTTCATCAGATATGCCTACTCTGCATAAATCTCAGTAATGTCAGTTCGGTAGTCAATATACCCTTGTTCATGTTTAGTTTGAACTTCAGCTTATTATTCCTCCTATTTCAATCAGTCTCATTCGAGGAATAATGTTCTTAGGGGAGAGATATTTTAATACCTGTACTTCTACCTGGCTTCAAATAGTCCTAGAAGTGTCAAAGACTTGTTTCTAAGAAGAATCCAATTTTATACATATGTCATTTTCATGATTTTTATTTTTCATCATATGGGAAATTTAATTAGCTTTCCATCAATATCAAATCCGTCCAAATCAGATATGTATGATCAGCATATCAATACTCTCTATCATATATTCATGTATCAGCTTAGTCATGAATTCATGCATCAGATATGCATGCTCAGTATGAATCTCAGTATTGTCAGTCAGGCAGTCATGTTTCCGTCGTTCATGCTTAGTATGAACTTCACCTTATGTTTCATCCCATTTCAATACGTCTCATTGGAGGACGAATGTTCAAAAGGGCTAGATATTGTAATGCCCCATACTTCTACCTTCCTTAAAATTATCCCTGAAATTTCAAAGACTTGTTTCAAATAAGAATCCACTTTTATACATGTGGTATTTTCAAGATTTTCACTTTTTTTCATGTGTGAAATTCAATAAGATTTCCATTTATATCAAATACGCCCAAATCAGATATGCGTGATCAACTTATCAGTACTCTCAGTCATACATTCATATATTAGCTCAGCCGTGAAATCATGCATCAGATATGCTTCCTGAGTATGAATCTCAGTAATGTTAGTCAGGTTTTATGTTTTCGTTTTTCATGTTTAGTATGAACTTTAGCTTATTATTCCTCTTATATAAATCAGTCTCATTCGAGGTTGAATGTTCCTAAGGGGGTGATATTGTAATACGCCTTACTTTTACCTAGATTAAAATTGTCCCTAAAATATCAAAGACTTGTTTCAAAGAAGAATCCACTTTTACACATGTGGTATTTTAAAGATTTTCACTTTTGTCATGTGGAAAATTCAATATATTTCTATCGATATAAAATCTTCCCAAATCAGATATGTGTGATCAGCTTCTCATTACTCTTGGTCGTACATTCATGTTTCAGCTCAGTCATGATATCATGCATCAAATATGCATGCTCAGTTTGAATCTTAGTAATGTCAATCAGGTTGTCATGTTTCCATTGTTCATGTTCAGTATGAACTTTAGCTTATCGTTCTTCCCATTTCAATAAATCTTATTCGAGGATGGATGTTCAAAAGGAGGAGACAGTGTAATACCCCATACTTCTATCTGGCTTTAAATAGTCCCAAAAATGTCAAAGACTTGATTTAGAGAAGAATCCACTTTTATACATGTTGTATTTTTAAGATTTTTGCTTTTTTTCCAGTGGGAAATACAACAAGCCTTCCATCGATATTAAATCCCCCCAAATTAGATATGCATGATCAGCTTATCAGTACTCTCAGTTATACATTTATGTATCAGCTCATTCATGAAATCATGCATCTGATAAGCATGCTCGGTATGAATCTTAGTAATGTCAGTCAGGTAGTCATGTTTTAGTTGTTTATGTTCATTATGAACTTTAGCTTATCGTTCCTCCCATTTCAATCAATATCATTTAAGGATGAATGTTCCCAGAAGGAGATTTCATAGTAACCCGTACTTCTACCTGGTTTTAAATCGTCCTAAAAATGTCAAAGACTTATTTCAAATAAGAATCCACTTTGTTATATTTGGTATTTTAAATATTTATAATTTTTTTCATGTGGGAAATTCAATAAGCTTTCTATCGATATCAAATCCGCCTAATTAAATATACGTGATTAGCTTATCATTACTGTCAGTCATACATTCAAGTATCAGCTAAGTCATGAAATCAGGCATCAGATATGCATGCTAAGTATGAATCCCAGTAATGTCGGTCAGGTTGTCATGTTTCCATTATTCATGTTCAGTATGAACTTTAGCTAAGCGTTCCTCCCATTTCAATAAGAATAATTCGAGGATGAATCATCCCAGAAATGTCAAAGATTTGTTTTAAAGAAGAATCCACTTTTATAGAAGTGGTATTTTAAAGATTTTCAGTTTTTTTCATATAGGAAATTCAATAATCTTTCCATCGATATCAAATCCGCTCAAAGCAGATATGCTTTATCTGCTTATCAGTACTCTCAGTCATAGATTCATAATTCAGCTCACTCATGAAATCATGCATCAGATATGCATGCCCAGTATGAATCTCAGTAATGTCACTCAGATAGCCATGTTTTTAGTGTTCGTGTTCAGTATGAACTTCAGCTTATCATTCCTCCCATTTGAATCAATCTCATGCCAGAAATGTAAAAGACTTGTTCCAAAGAAGAATCCAATTTTATACATGTGGTATTATCAAGATTTTTAATTTTTTCATGTGGGAAATTCAACAAGGTTTCCATCGATGTTAAATCCATCCAAATTAGATATGCGTGATCACCTTATCCGTACTCTCAGTCATATATTCATATATCAGCTCAGTCATGAAATCATGCATCACATATGCATGCCCGATATGCATCTCAGTAATATCAGTCAGGTCCTCATGATTCCGTTGTTCATGTTCAGTATGAACTTCAGCTTATCGTTTCTCCTATTACAATAAGTCTTATTCAAATAAAATGTTCCTTAGGGCGAGATATTGTAGTACCTCATACTTCTACTTGGCTTAAAATCATCCCAGAAATTTCAATCAATATCAAATCCACCCAAATCAAATATGTCTAATATGTTTATCAGTACTCTCTGTCATACAGTTATGTATCAGATCTGTCATGAAATCATACATAAGATATGCATGCTCGGTATGAATCTTAGTAATATTAGTCAGGTAGTCATGTTTCTGTTGTTCATATTCAGTATCAACTTCAGTTTATCATTCCTGCCATTTCAATCAATCTCATTAGAGGACGAATGTTCCTAAAGGGAAATATCATAATACCCCGTACTTCTACCTGGCTTAAAATCATTCTAGAAATGTCAAAGACTTGTTTCAAAGAAAAATTCACTTTTATACATGTGGTATTTTTAAGATTTTCACTTTTTGTCAAGTGGAAAATTCAATAAACTTTCCATCGCTATCAAATACGCCCAAATAAGATTTGCGTGATCAGCTTATTAATACTCTCAGTCATATATTCATATATTAGCTCAGTCATGAAATCATGCATCACATAAGAATGCTCAGTATGAATCTCAGTAATGTCAGTCAGGTAGTTTTGTTTCTGTTGTTCATGTTCAGTATTAACTTCAGCTTGTCGTTCATCCTATATCAATCAGTCTAATTCATGGATGAATGTTTCCAAGGGGGTGGTATTTTAATACCCCATACTTCTACCTGTCTTAAAAAAATCATCCCAAAAATGTCAAATACTTGTTTCAAAGAAGAAACCACTTTTATACATGTGGTATTTTAAAGCTTTTCATTTTTTTCATATGGAAAATTAAATAAGCTTTCCATCGATATCAAATCCACCAAAATTTGATATATGTTATCAGCTCATCAGTACTCTCAGTCCTACATTGATGTGTCAGCTCAGTCATGAAATCATGCATCAGATATGGATGCTCAATACGAATCTCAGTATTGTCAATCAGGTAGTCATATTTACATTGTTAATGTTCAGTATGGACTTAAGCATATCATCCCAACCATTTCAATCAGTCTTATTCGAGGATAAATGTTTCCAAGGGGGAGATATTGTAATACCCCGTATTTCTACCTGGCTTAAAATCATCCACAAATTTTAAAGACTTGTTTCAAAGAAGAATCCACTTTTATACATGTGGTATTTTAAAGATGTACACTTTTTGGCATGTGGAAAATTCCATAAGTTTTTCTCGATATCAAATCTGCCAAAATCAAATATGCGTGATTAACTTATCAGTACTCTCATTCATATATTTATGTATCAGCTCAGTCATGAAATCATGCATCAAATATGCATGCTCAGTATGAATCTCAGTATTGTCAGTCAAGTAGTCATGTTTCCATTGTTCGTTTTTAGTATGAACTTCAGCTTATCGTTTCTCTCATTTCAACTACTCTTATTAGAGGATGAATATTCCCAAGGGGGAGATATTGTAATACCCCATACTTCTACCTGGCTTAAAATCGTGCTAAAAATATCAAAGACTTGTTTCAAAGAAGAATCCACTTTTATACATGTGGTATTTTAAAGATTTTACTTTTTGTTATATGGGAAATTAAGTAAGCTTTCTATCGTTATCAAATCTGCCAAAATTAAATATGCGTGATCAACTTATCATTACTCTCAGTCATATATTCATGTATCAGCTATGTAATGAAATCATGCATCAGATATGCATGCTCAGTTTGAATCTCAGTAGTAGAAGTCAGGTAGTTACACTTCCGTTGTTCATGTTCAGTATGAACTTTAGCTTATTGTTCCTCCCATTTCAATCTGTCTCATTCGAGAATGAATGTTCCCAAGGGAAAGATATTGTTATACCCCGTATTTCTAACTGGCATAAAATCATCCCAGAAATGTCAAAGACTTGTTTCAAACAATAATCCACTTTTATACATGTGGTATTTTAAAGATTTTTACTTTTTCTCATGTGGAAAATTAAGTAAGGTTTCCATCAATATCTATTCTACAAAAATAAGATATGCATGATCAGCTTATCATTACTCGCATCCATACATTTATGTATCTGATCAGTTTTGAAATTGTGCATCAGATATGACTACTCTATATGAATCTTAGTTGTGTCAGCTAGGTAGTCAGGTTTCCGTTGTTCATGTTCAGTATGAACATCAGCTTATCGTTCTTCCCATTTCAATCAGTCTCATTCAAGGATGAGTGTCCCAAAGGGGAGATATTTTAATACCCTGTACTTCTACCTTGCTTTAATTTTCCAAAAAATGTCAAAGACTTGTTTCGAAGAAGCATCCACTTTTATACATGTGGTATTTTCAAGATTTTCAATTTTTGTCATATGGGAAAATCAATAATCTTTCCATTGATATCAAATCCGCCTAAATCAGATATGTGTGATTTGCTTATCTGTACTCTCAGTCATACATTCATGAATAAGTTCAGTCATGAAATCATGCATCAGATATGCATGCTTAGTATGAATCACAGTAATGTCAATTAGGTAGTCATGTTTCCGTTGTTCGTATTCAGTATAAACTTCAATTGTTGTTTCTCCTATTTCAATCAGTCTCATTTGAGGATGAATGTTCCCAAGGGAGACATATTGTAATACCCCGTACTTCTACCTGGCTTAAAATCATCCAAGAAATGTCAAAGACTTTTTACAAAGAAGAATCTACTTTTATGCATGTGGTATTTTAAAAAATTTCACTTTTTTTCATGTGGAATATTCAATAAGCTATCCACGATATCAAATCCACCAAATTCAAATATACATGATCAACTTATCAGTACTCTCAGCCATACATTCATGTATCAGCTCTCTCATGAAATCATGCTTCAGATATGCATGCTCAGTAATGATAGTTAGGTAGTCATATTTCCGATATTCATGTCCAGTATGAACTTTAGCTTTTCATTTGTAACGCCCCAAAATTGGGTCCCAAGACGTCCCACGATGATTAGGATCACAAGTGACCCCAAGCTAACCATTCTACTAGCATAACTCATAATCAACTGAACAAAAAGTATAAATCTATACAAATCTGCGGAATATAACTCTTTTCTGAATATGATAGGTACAAAACTAAATTTATGAGATTACAATTCTGCCTTTACAAGAAAAACTAAAACAGAATACATCAACTTATACTAACTGTCTATATAGCCTCTACTAGTACTGACTATAGGTAGCTGGGTCATGACTCC